>NC_034595.1:5789167-5818628 GCF_900095145.1 Mus pahari
TGATGGCAGAGGAGGAGATCTCGAAGGAGAAACTTTTTGAAACNCCTCTGTTCATATTTCAGAAAGCATTTGACCTTGGGGCTCTTCATTCTTTGATATTTCTCTCCTTGGGAATTTATGATCCAGAACTTCAACTTTGCCCAAACTGGGCTCTCCAGATAGCTCTGATGAGAACGTTGGGCTTGTAATCCTTCTCTGAACTCCCCCCATGCAAAATGAGAAGTTGCTAATGGTCCATTTATAGCAGAATTTCTCAACACTGATCTGTGTGGAGCCCCTGCTCTTCTTGAATTCCATGTCCTCTGACATTTCTGCTGGAGGATTTTTGGAGGTTAGAGTTGGTTTAGTCCACAGGGTTTGAAGTCTCCGGTGTTCTTCAGTAGATGCTGGAATTCTGAGGAAGTAGGCTCCAATGCCTGTGAAGAAATGGGCTTGCTCTTATGATGAGAGCAAGCAGCAAAGGCACTAGTTACTTTTAAATATTGACCATTTTATACAAAACTGCCAGGAAGGTTTTTTTTTTATTTTATCTTTTTAAAAATTATTCACTTTATATCCCAATATCAGCCCCACCTTTCTTTGCAGTAGCCCCTCATACAAGTCTCCCTCTCTTTCTGCCTTCCTCTTCTCTTTTGAGAAGAAGCTCCTCTCTGTGTTTCACATCCCCATTAACTACTCCCCCAACTCCCCATCCTCACTACCTCCCCTCCTGCATATCAAGTCACTGCCTGACTCTGCTCATCCTATCCCACTGAGGCAAGACAAAGTGGTCCATATGGGTTATAGGACCCACAGGCAGGCAGACAACAGACTCAGAGTCAGCTCCTGCTCCAGTTACTAAAGGACCTACATGAAGAACAAGCTGCTCATCTGGAACATAATATATACACGGGGCCTAGGTTCAGCCTGTGCTCCTTCTTTGCTTGGCAATTCAGTCCCTGAGAGGCCCCAAGGGTCCAGATTAGTTGACTATGTTGGTCTTCCTGTGAAGTCCTTGTCCTTTCAGTTCTTCATTCCTCACAATTCTTCTGTAAGACTCCCAAAGCTCCACCTTATGTTTGGGAATGAGTCTGCATCTCTTTCCATTGTCTACTGCTGGGTAGAGTCTCTAAGAGGTAGTTATTGTAGTTTCCTCTCTGCAAGCATAACAGAAAACCATTCATATTGTCAGGGATTGCCTATGGGATGGGTCCCAATTCCGGGTAGTCATCTGTTGGGCATTCCCTCAGTCTCTGCTCTTTCTTTGTCCCTGAGCATATTGTAGGCAGTACACAGTTTGGACCGAAGGTTTTGTAGGTGGGTTGCTATCTTAGAGTTTTGCTGCTGTGAATAGACACCATGACCAAGGCAACTCTTATATGGACAGTATTTAATTGAGGCTGGCTTATAGGTTCAGAAGTTCAGTCCATTATCACCAAGGCAGGAACATACATGTAAACATGGTGCAGGAATTTCTGAGGGTAACATATCTTCATCTGAAGCCTACTAGTAGAAAACTTGCTTCCAAGCAGCTAAGAGGAGGGTCTTATAGCCACACCCACAGTGACACACCTACTCCAATTGGGCCATGCCATCTTTTTTTTTTCCTTTAAAAAAAAAAATGAGCCAGGCAGTGGTGGCGCGTGCCTTTAATTCCAGCACTTGGGAGGCAGAGGCAGGCAGATTTCTGAGTTTGAGGCCAGCCTGGTCTACAAAGGGAGTTCCAGGACAGCCAGGGCTATACAGAGAAACCCTGTCTCAAAAAAAAATAAATGGGATAGTTTCTTTATTTACACTTCAAATATTATCTACTTTCCTGGTTTTCCAACAGAAACTCTCTATCCTATCCCTTATCCCCTGCTTCCATGAGGGTATCCCCCTCCCCAAGCACCCACTTCCAACTCATCAGCCTCCAATTCCCTACACTGGGGCATTAAGACTTCAGAGGACCAAGGACCTCTTCTCCCATTGATGTACAACAAGGTCATCTTCTGCTACATATGCAGCTAGAATCATGGGTCCCTCCATGTGTACTCTGTTTGGTGGTTTAGTCCTTGGGAGCTCTGTGGGGGAATCTGGTTGGTTTGATATTGTTGTTCCTCCTATAGGGTTGCCAAACCCCTCAGCTCCTTCAGTCTGTTCTCTAACTCCTCCATTGGACCCCATGATCAGTCCAATGGTCAGCTGTGAGCATCCGCCTCTGTATTTGTCAGTCTTTGGTAGAGCCTCTCAGGAGACAGCTATATTAGGCACTTGACAGCATGTACTTCTTGGAATCCCCAATAGTGTCTACATTTGTTGACTGTATATGGGATGGATCCCCAGGTGGGACAGTCTTTGGATGGCCTTTCCTTCAGTCTCTACTCCACACTTTGTCTCCTTATGTGCTCCAAAGAACATTTTGTTCACCCTTCTAAGAAGGACCTAAGAATCCACACGTTGGTCTTCCTTCTTCTTGAGCTTCATGTGGTCTGTGAATTGTGTCTTGGGTATTTCAAGCTTTTATGCTAATATGCACTTATCAGTGACTACAAAGCATGTGTGTTCTTTTGCAATTGTGTGACCTCTCTCAGGATGCTATTTTCTAGTTCTATCCTTTTGCATAAGAATTTTATGAAATTGTTTTCAATAGGTGAGTAATACTCCACTGTGTAAATGTACCACATTTTCTGTATCAATTCCTCCATTAAGGGGCATCTGGGTTGATTTCAGCTTCTGGACATCATAAATAAGGCTGCTATGAACATAGTGGAGCATGTGTCCTTGATATATGTTGGGGCATCTTTTGGGTATATGCCCAGGAGTGATATAGCTAAGTCCTCAGGTAGTATTATGTCTAATTTTCTAGGGAACCACCAGAATGACTTCCAAAGTCTTGGAATCAAATTGCAACCCCACCAACAATTGAGGAGTGTCCCTCTTTCTCGACATCCTCACGAGCATCTGCTGTCACCTGAGATTTTGATCTTAGCCATTCTGAATGGTATGAGGTACAATCTCAGGGTTGTTTGATTTGCATTTCCCTGGTGAGTAAGGATGTTGAAAAAATTTTTTAGGTGCTTCTCAGTTGAGAATTCTTTGTTTATTTCTGTACACCATATTTTAATAGGATTATTTGATTCTCTGGGTTCTAAAGCCTTGAGTTCTTTGTATATATTGTATATTGCCCTCCATCAGATGTAGGATTGGCAAAGTTCTTTTCCCTATATGTTGGTTGTCATTTTGTCCGACTGACAGTGTCCTTTGCCTTATAGAAGCTTTGCAATTTTATGAGGTCCCATATATCTATTGTTGGTCTTAGAGCATAAGCCATTGGTGTTATGTACAAGAAATTTTCCCCTGTGTCCATTTGTTTGAGGCTCTTCCCAAATACTCCTCTATTAATTTCAGTGTATCTGGTTTAATGTGGAGGTCATTGATTCACTTAGACTTCGGCTTTGTATAAAGAGATAAAAATGGATAGATTTGTATTCTTCTACATGCTGGCCACCAGTTGAATCAGTACCATTTGTTGAAAATGCTGTCTTTTTACTACTGGATGATTTTAGCTCCTTTGACAAAGATCAAGTGACCATAGGTGTGTGGGTTCATTTCTTGTTCTTCAATTCTGTTCCAATGATCTTCCTGACTGTCTCTGTACCATATACTTTTTTTTTTTTTTTATCAATATTGCTCTGTAATACAGCTTGAGGTCAGGGATGGTGATCCCTCTAAGTTCTTTTATTGTTGAGAATAATTTTCCCTATCATAGGTTTTTTTGTTATTTTAGATGGATTTGCAAATTACTCTTTCTAACTATATGAAGAATTGAGTTGGGATTTTGATGGGGATTGCATTAAATCTATAGATTGTTTTTGGCAAAATGGCCATTTTTACTATATTAATCCTGCTAATCAATGAGCATGGAGATCTTTCCAGCTTCTGACACCTTCTTAGATTTCTTTCTTCATACTTGTCATAAAGGTCTTTCACTTGCTTGGTTAGAGTAACACCGAAGTATTTTACATTATTTGTAAATATAGTGAAAGGTATCATTTCCTATAAAATAAGAAATGAAAAGGGGACATAATAATGGAACTTGAGGTATTCAAAAATCATCAGATCCTACTACAAAAGCCTATACTGAACAAAACTGGAAAATCTGGATGAAATATATATCTTTAGACAGATATCATGTATAAAAGTTAAAACAGGATCAGATAAACCACCTAAACAATTCTATAACCCCTAAAGAAAAGAAGCAGTCATTAATAGTCTCCTAATCCAGAAAAACCCAGGACCAGAAGGGTTTAGTGCAGAATTCTATCAGACTTTCAAAGAAGATCTAATACCAATACTCTTCAAACTATTCCACAAAATAGAAACAGAAGGAACACTACCCACTTCATCCTATGAAGTCACAATTACTCTGACACCTAAACCACACAAAGACCCAACAAAGAAAGAGAACTTCAGACCAATTTCTTTTACGAATATTGATGCAAGATTACTCAATAAAATTCTCCCAAACTGAATCGATGAACACATCAAAACAATCATCCATGTAGTATAGTGTGGCATCTTTTAGGTATATGCACAGGAGTGGTAGAGCTGGGTCTTGAGGTAGAACTATTCAAATTTTCTGAGAAACCTCCCATTTAATGTGCAGAGAGGTTGTACAAGTTTGTACTCCCACCAGCATTTAAGGAGTCTTCTCTCATGTTCAACAGCATGTGCTATCCTTAGGATTTTTATCTTATTCCAATGGGTGTAAGATGTAATCTCAGAGTAGTTTTGATTTGTGTTTCCCTGATGACTACAGACTTCAAACATTTCTTTAGGTGGTTCTTTGCCATCCAAGATCCCTCTGTTGAGAATTCTACATTTATCTCTGCTCCTTATCTTTTAATTGGATTCTTTATTTTGTTAGTGTCTAATTTCTTGACTTTATATATTTTGAATATTAGCTCTCTGACAGATGTAAGGTTAGTCAAGATCTTTTCCCAGTTTGTAGACTGGTGTTTTCTCCTAATGACAGTGTCTTTTGACTTAAAGAAGCTTTTCAGTTTCATGAGATTCCATTTATTAATTCTTGACCATAGTGCATGAGCCATTGGTGTTTTGTTCAGCAAGTTATCTCCTGTACTGATTATTTCAAGGGTATTCCACACTTTCTATTCTACTAGATTTAGTGTATCTGGTTTTATGTTGAGATCTTTGGTCCATTTAGATGAGTTTTGTGCAGGGTCATAAATATGGATCTATTTGCATTATTCTATGTGCAGATATCCAGTTAGACCAGCACTACTTGTTGAAGATGTTCTCTCCTTTCATTGTATGGTTTTGGCTTCTTTTTCAAAAATCAAATGTCCATAGGTATGTGGAGTCATTTTTGGATCTTAGATTTGATAGCATTGATCAACCTGTCTGTTTCCACACTAATAGTATGGAGGTTTTATTCCTATTTCTGTATACTATAACTTAAAGTCAGGGATAGTGATACTTCCAGAAGTTCTTTTATTATTTAGGATCATTTTAGCTATCCTGTTTTGTTTTGTTTTGTTTCCATATAAAAATGAGAATTGTTTTTCCAAGATCTGTAATGCACTGTCTTGGAATTTTGATGAGGACTGCACTGAATTTATAGATTCCTTTTGGTAAGAAGGTTATTTTCACTATGTTACTCCCACTGTTCCCTGTGCATGGAAAATCTTTCCATCTTCTGATATCTTCTTCAATTTCATTCTTCAGTCTTGAAATTCTTGTTATACAGGTATTTCAATTTCTTGGTTAGAGTTACACTAAGGTATTTTATATTATTTTTGGCCATTGAGAATGGTACTGTCTCCCTAACTTCTTTCTTAGCTTTTTTTATCTTACACCCTATCATATGCTGTTATCAGACAGGCATATGGATGAGCTCATCAGTGTAACCCAATGGATGCCAGATGAATTGCACTGGACACAAGCTATACATTCCATTTCAAATGTGTTTCTAAAGTGTCTGTCCTACTAGAGTCTTTGATGGACAACCTGGCTGGTATAGGGTGCTCAGCTCTTGTGTACCATTTTTACATCTTTTCACTGGGAATCTAATTTACCTTGCAAACTCTTTAGAGGAACAGATGAGAAAAACATACAAAGTGAATACTTCAGACAGGTTTTTGCTTCTCAAAATCTCTGGCAGAGTTTGTGTTTTAGTATATTCCTGTCTTCTGTAGGTCCCATTCCATAATGATTTAGTGATTGTCATACCAGCAAACTTTAAGAAATGTGTTTACTGTCTCTAGGGTCCTAATGTTTTCTACATGGTTGGTGATCTAGTTACATTAAAACTGGCTTTTCTTGCTGTGCTTGTTTTGCCACCCAGAATTGAAGAGGAAACCTAAATGTTCTTTAGAAAATCAGTTGTGTAGGATGGCGTTTTGCTGGCACAAACCTGTGAATGAACATTTTAGTGAAGCAGACACAGGTAAAAGCATGTTCTGATAAAGCAAGCACCTGAAAGGTCATGTGATGAAGGATTCTTCCTTAACGATGCACATATATTGGTCTGCTCCATTTGGGGCGACTCCATAGAGAGAACCCACCAGAAACTTCTCGTGGTGTGCTGCAGCTTCTTACTGCTTCATTGGACTCAACTGATTGGCAGAGTGATGCCTGCTGAGACAGACTCATAGGGTTTTGCTAAATCAGTCTCATGTGCTGAAGCAAGGCACATGTTGAGGCACGCCCATGGAGGACACGTGAGGTTTGGGGGAATATAAATAAGATTTGACCGACATTGAAGGAGGCTAGGCTAGGCTGACTTAAAGAGTTAGCTATACAAAACGTCTTGGTCTCGCTTCTTCACTGATCTTTGCTGAGAGCGGCACAGCTAAGCACTTCTTCTGGCGTCCCTGTAGGCTCTGGTCCAGCCTGCTGATTCCTGCTGAGGCTAAGACCTGGATATCTCTGCTATGTCATGTCACTGCTGTTGATGTATGTTATCCCTACATTACTGAACTGGGCCATTGATGTATTCTGTTGGTATATCTGTGAAGTTTTTGTGACTGGATCAAACTGCCACTACTGACCTGTAAACTGAATTGCAGATTTCCTGACAAGACATGGGATTTGCCCCAGAGGACCATTTCTAAACAGGTCCACCTCCTCCATAGCCTTCCCTTTCCACTACCTCTGGTGGGTAGTGGGCTACAAATGAAGTTAAAACATTTAAAAAAATCATTATTAAAAATATGGATTAAAAATTAAAATTACACAGAATTCTTTGGCTCCACTCACATCCACTATTTGAAAATAATAGCCCCACATACACAAAACAGATTGATATGTTTTACAGATTTATTCTGAAAGGACTTCCCACCCAAATTTCATTTATTATATTTCAGTTAATCTCAAAGATTTCTAAGTTTGTTGCAAATATTACTTTATAATTTAGTCTCATTTTTCTGCTTTGTTATTATATGTTGCAATTATTGTGGCTTATTTATTACATGTTTCCATCATATCTTCAAGTAGCAATTTATTTATTTATAGGTGAATGTGATTCTCTTAAAATATTTCCATATTTCTTCTGATGTTTTATTGTTTACTATAGAGAAAAAACATTATCTCTAGAACAATTTTAACTTTAAATTAAACTAAGTAGAAAGTATAAACTGTGCCCATATTCCTCTACTTCACCCATATCCCTTTATCATTAATATATTGCAATGTTGTGGTAATATATTGCCATGGCTCATTATAATTCATGAGTTAATAATGCTCATACTTTATTTGTAAATACATCCCATAGGATACATGGGGTTCACCATTTGTATGATGAGTTTTTAATTTTTTCTCAAGAGCATCATGGATGCATTATAGTCTTTCTGCCCTAAAGCCCTTGTATTGTATTTATCTGTCCTTATCATAGTAATTGATTGGTCATTCTGCCATTTCTAGATAGCCATGTAGGTTCACTCATTACACTGAGTGCATAACCTCTTTAGAGTTCAATAAGCATGTAAATGTTTTCCATGGCTTTTGTTGTCACTTCCCTATCACATTTTTTAATTGCTGAACACCATTCCTTTGTCTTGCTTCTTCACAATGTGTTCTCAGTTTGGGACAATTATGTTTGTATGTGAGATTTTTCTTCTTGTTTACTTTCCTCCATTCCGTCCTCTCCCATTCCTTCTGTCTTCAATTCCTGCTGAGAATCAGTACACCTCTGTCCCAGATGTTGGCAAAGCCTAGCTGAGCTTCCATCTGCTATTTCTCTTGTTCACTCATCTGCATTTGCTGTCCATCCATCTCCCTACATTCTGACTCTGCCATCTGGACCCAACATCAACATTTCTCTTCCTTTATTTATCTTGACTCAGTCCTACCATTTCATTTCTGTACCTGGACTCCTAAGCAGTAATCCAGCTTGTGATCCCGTGGAAGCAGCAACAGGGCCACTCCAGAGACTCCATACCACCAAAGACTTCCTGTACTTCTCCTAGATTTAGTCTCAAGGTTCTTGACCTCTTTAACCCTGGATAGATAATTTGCAACCTACGAAGATGGATGGATGAATATTTACTATGTAATGAGCATTGTATGCTCTGAGAGTTTATATTAGTAATTCAGAGCAAAGTAAAACAGCCCTTAGTCAAACCAGAGACAGCATAGAAAGCAGAAACATCTGTAAAATTTCTGTGAATGAAGCTGCAATGCCTTGTAAATTTATTACCATTCAAAAAATTCTGGCACTATATAAGGACACAACTGGCTTCATTAATATTCCCTATTCAGTGTGTTCACAGCAGCTACAAGAGGTCATATTTGGATGTTTCCCTTCTCCAGGTGAGGTAAACCCTGGTAAAGTACTCTCCCTTGATGAAAGTATCTTTTATTAAGGATTACAGATTTATCTGGCTGTATTTCAAAACTGCTACTTTTCCTTTTCTGAGGCCAGAGGGGATTTTTCTTTGATCTTCACTCTGGAAACTGGTCAGTCTGCTAGAAGTAAAACCCATGAAAGTGTGGGACCTCTCTGGGAGCTTTTATATCTGGCTATGCAGGTTACAGTCTCCAGAGTTAGGACTCACAAGCTCTAGCCACAGCTGGCTCCCAGCCCTGGCTCCTGTTTAAGCTGTGAATGTATCTTCCACTTAATATTGTTCTGGTATAAGGCTTTGTACTGAGCCTCAATTTCCAAGTGGATTTAAAAAGAATTGGTTTTCAGATTATTCAGTGTTTTACTTATGAAATAATGAATAGACTCTCCACATCACTTGACAGGCTGAAGATGAAGCAGGATAGATGGACAGTGAAAACAAAGGAGACATGGGAAGGGAAGGATCACAGAGCCTGGGGAAAATTTCCTAAGAATTCAGGACAATGAATACTAGTTCTAAAGGATGCTAATAGAGACAATATTCCTTTTAGAGAGAGATATTTCTAAAGAATGTTAGGTAGCCACAAAGTATGTATATGTAACCTCAAGTTACACATACATGGATTTACTCTTCTCGTCTCTATTTTCTGGAAATCTCATGAATGAAATAAATCCTCTTACAGAACAAAACATCTCAACTTATGTTATAACTTTTATGACCAGTGGTTTTACTTTATCAGCTAAAATCCTGGCATATGGATTTTGGGAGTCAAGCTGGTATCTCCTTCAGTTCCTTATCAATCCTTTGAGAAATGTAACTACACAGCCTGCCAACATCCTACATATGATTATTCTATACACAATTAAGCAAGACTGTCTTTTGAAAAGCTCACACCCATACATAGGTGTATATTCCCAGCCATCGTAAGTTTGAAAGATGAGGCTCATAGGCTTGATGTCATTTTTAGCTAGACAGCATATTTGAGGCTAGTATAGAATGTATGAGACCCTGTCTTAGCTTCAGCTGTCAACCTGATTCAACCTGGGAAGTGGGATCCTCTATTGGGAAATTGTCTATACTACATGGCCTCTGATTATGTCTGTGGGTAAAGTCTTGATTGGTGATGGTTGTCGGATGATCAAGCCCACTATGGGTACCTTAAGCATGGAACCCTGAGCTATATAAGACAGTTACCTGGCTGAAACCTGGGTGCAACAGAGAGGGGCCGATAAGCAGTCTTTTCCTATGGTTTCTGTTTGAACTTCTGCCCTGGCTGCCCTGAAAGATGGATGTGACCAAAATTATAAGCCAAATAAATCTTTTACTTCCCCAAGTTTGTTTTGATCAGAAAATCGTATTACAATGACAAAAAGAGCAAATAAACCAGGCACTGTATTTAAAAATACTTTAAAACATAAGCCAGGGGGAATTAGGAGAATGGGGGAAGAATACACCATTTTTGTAACTTCAGCTAAACATGAAGTGAAGTCAGAGATGCTAGTCTTCCATTCTGGTTTTAGTTACCTGCGAGTTCAAAGGCAGAATCAGTGTTAAGTCTGTTGGTTGATTTGTTCTGCTTGTTAGCAAAAGCAGCTTTTAGTTCATAATTTCAGTTTCTAGTTTCTTTTCCAATCTTATGGAATAGAACTGTTGTAGCAGGGACTTAGCAACAGCCTTTGCTAAAGCAGATTCCTCCTCACTTGCCTGTCTCCTTGCAGTTATCACATTACCAGATTTTATTTTCCAGTTGAAAATCAGTGTGCTTAACAGTAATTCAGGAGCTTGTATCTTAAAACTGACCTCTTAAAGGAAGATGCAAAGAGACTGCCTCCATTCCTTATAGCAATAGACTTAAGAACAAAAAATTCTACTAGACTAAGACCTGGAATCTTCAATTCCACAAACAAAATTCTTTTCTCTCTTAATGAAAGCAGGAATCTTTCAGACCCAATTTTCCCTTTCGTAGATTTAAATTAAGAAGAAGAAGAAGAAGAAGAAGAAGAAGAAGAAGAAGAAGAAGAAGAAGAAGAAGAAGAAGAAGAAGAAGAAGAAGAAGAAGAAGTTGTGAAGATAACCTGAATGAGTTTCAGGCCTCCATAGCCCCCAGGAAACTTATAACAAAGGAACCTAATAAAGGGAGCCACTTACTGTGCTGTGCTCCATTCTGGACCCCACAGTTAGGCATAGAGCAAACCATAACACCAATTTCCAAGCACAAACAAGGCACTAAGAGGTCCTTTACCAAGCATCGCAAAGAAAAGAAGTAGTTGAGTCTGAATTGGGAAGAAACAGCAGCAAATAGTTTTTAGAAGTGTTCATTTTAATAGACAAAAAAGGGAGGTCTATGTTGGAATGAGCTAGGATGTGTTGGTAAGTTCTGGTTGGATATTTTAATTAGGTGACTCAATATAATAAAATTTGATTGCCGCACATTGATGTTTCAAGAGTTGGACCTTGGTATTCAGCCTCTGGAATGAGTCAGAAATAATGAAGTGGCCAAATAAGTGGAAAGAGCTTGGTGATTAGCTTTAGGAATGTAATCTAATAGTTTAGAAAGGCAGAGGGAAGGGAAAAGCCTGTGTGGGCCACATTTGCTATGCTCAGTCTGGCTAGAATCCTGCACCTAACTCATGATTAATTTTGCATATAGCTTACTTTTGTGGTGACTTGAATGGAGTATCCTCCACAGTCTCAGGCATCTGAACTTGAACCCAAGTTCTTGGATTTGTTTGGGAAGCTTTAGGAAGTCTAGCCTTGTTAAAGGACATGTGTCACTGGAGTGAGCTTTAAGGATTTAAGGTCATTACTAATTTGGATTTTCCTTCCTGTTTGTGATTTGAAATGTCAGCCCCTCTGCTCTTTCCCAGGCCCATCTGCTGCCCTGCATCCCCATCAAGATGAAGATAGACACTTACCCCTCTGGACTCAAATGACCCAAATAAAACTTTCCTGCTACCAGTTACCCTGGTCATGGTTTATCTTAACAATAGAAAAGTAACTAAATTTTCTCTGGGTTTCTATAAACTGTAGAGTGGCCAGAGGTGAAACCATAAACAAATCAATTTTCTTTTCTCAATTTGTTTTCTAGTTTAAGGGATGACAGGTTTATCAATGTTAGTGCCCCTGGTCACAGGATAAAAGTGGACTTTGCTCTGTCTTAGTTTGCTTGGTTATACATCATAAGCAAAAGCAAAGCAGAGGGGATGGTTTAATTCAGATTCCTAGGTAGTAGTCTTTCACTGAGGGAGGTTGGGCACAAACTGAAGCAGAAGCAGAGGCAGGAACCCTGGAGGAAAGCTGATTACTGGCTTGCCCAATTTATTATACAACTCAGGACCACATTCCTCAAGGTGGCACCAATCGCAATGGGATAGCTATTCCCACATCAGTAAGCAATTGAAAACCATCCCACAGAGTAGTCTTCTGGCCAATGGGATGGAGAAAATGATAGAGGTTTCCTTTCCCATACAACTAGCTTACATCAGGTTGGCATAAACTAACTGGCACAAGCTTCAAAGTTTGATTGAAGCGGTCACATTTTGTATGATGGTGCACCTTTTCCATCCTATGGTTTTTAAATATTGCAGGGAAGTCAGGGTTCACTTTATTGGGTTAGTAGTCTGATAAATGAAATAATTTATATACAGACCCAGAAGGAATTTGAGGACAATTTTCTTAGAGTTTTAAAGTAAAAACATGAATAAGACCAACTTTAAATATTGGCAGCCGCCAGCGGGGTGAGACAGAGGAGAGTAGGGAAGGAAATACCATCTTTTGTTTTAGGGTTGAAAACATAAGCAGGTTCAGCAATGGAGATTAGCAACTGTAAGACATGAGAGCAACCACATAGTTGATTTGATGTGTGTGTGTGTGTGTGTGTGTGTGTGTGTGTATGTATGTATATTAAAGGAGAATTCCTAGAGCATCAATAAAAGCATGCCTAGACATAGACTGACAATGTATAAAACTTAAGTTAAATATATTTTAGAAAAATAAGATATATATATATATATACACATATATATACATATATATATATTCTGGATATTACTATTTTATCGTGTGATTACCACACTTTTTATTCTTTGTTTTCTTTTCAATTTTTTAATTTTAATTTTTTGAACAAATAGTGTATAAGGGCTTAGATATGTTAAAATTATAAAGTAAATATTGCTCATTTTAGAAACCATAGGTTAGTGTTAATAGGTATGCAAAAAAGCAGAATAAACTATCTCTTTGGGGTGCAGCATTCCATTTTGTGATGTAGTTTGGATGATGGAAAGTATATTATTTCAGAATGAGTAACAATACAATGATACAATCAATGGCAACAATAAAATACATTTGGCTGATCTGCAAACTGGGAAAACCTTTGATTGCTTGTATGTAAAATACAATGCAGCAAATCCATGTGCGGAAAACCAAGAAGCAATTTCAACAAAGAGGTTGGCTTAGGTCTGAAGGCCTGAGATGTAGCTAAATGGCAGAATTCCGATGAGAGTCTTTCTGGAATTTTTCCTCCAACCAGTGATTGAAAGAAAATGGATTTATTCATAGTTAATGAGAGACTCTGTCAGCCAAATATTTTCTTATCTTAATTAAACACTTACCATACTTTTAAGGAGACTGTTGTCTTACATGAGAGAGAAAGAATGATGAAATCCAATCACATGATTTTGCGTTTTTACAGCCTATTAAAACACATATAAAAAGTAAATGACTTCAAAGAGAAAACATTTGTTCTTGGTTCAAGCTCTCAAGAGTTTCTGTCCAAGATCATCTGATGTCATCTTTTTGGACCTGAGGTAAAGCAGAATACCTATGATGACTTGGGAGTTATGGTACAGGGAGTTGCTTACCTTTCTGGAGGCAAGAACAGAATGAATGCTGGGTGCAGGGAATAGGATCTAGCTTTCAGAAGCAAACCTCACCAATCTGCTTCCTTCAATTAGGCCATTGTGTGACTAGCCCTTTAGCTAAGAACTCACAGTATGAAGTCTATTCATGATGTTGCTGGTGTAAGGCCCTCTCAAAGGCCCCACCTTTAAATACTGTTGACTTGGAAGAGAAATATTTAACACTTGAGCCTCCAAAGATGAAAAACAGATATGCACTGGAAGTCTGTCATGATTGAAGGACATTGTCTAAGAAAGTGTAGCAGAGCTTGTTCTGCAAGCAATAGATAATCAACCTGAAATCTGAAGCAGCAGAAATCCTGGGGCATACCTGTTTGCAAGATGTTTCCCAAGACTGTAAGACTACAACTTAAACTGCAGGCAGGAGTAGGCATGAAGAACAGACATACTACAAGATTATGTTAAAGATAGAAGGTAGAGTGCAAGTCCAGGTAGAAAGCAGCGAGGCCAGGCTATATAAGTATAGCAGCAAAAAGATTGTTAGATGTGACAGAGAAAGATTAGATATAAAAGATGGTTTAGACTGTAAGCACAGCAGTAACCAATATTACCACATAGTATAGAATGAAGCCAACTACATCCATTGTGTAGATCAGGGAACAAAGGCACATAATTGAAATCACTATGGATTGAAATGGTAAGTCTTCGCCATTTTAGATCCTTCTAGGTCCCTTATGTTGTAACTGTAATTACATTGACTCCAACTGTTTTGCCTATTCTGTCTTTAACAATCCCATTGAAATTAGAAAACTTACTCATATGGCCTATAACACTTGACATTACAGCCAAAGAAATTCTCAAAGGCACTGATTGTCCACTCCAGTCCCAGTGGCTTTTTGTGTACCTTATGCATTTTAAGTATACAGTGTGTTAGCTCAACAAACAAGCTGAATTCTTTTAGTATTCTAATTTCCCACAGTCCTCCCATTTTCTTTGCATATTACTGCAGGATATTAGGATTACCTCAGTTCTTTTGAAATGAAGTTCACTATCGAAACAACCCTTTGTTTACATACATGTTATAATAAAGTTTATTCTAGAAGTCCAGAAGGAGAGAATTTCATGTTTGCGATGGTATGATCTTAGGAATAAGGCCATTTAGTGACACTAAGGTTTATCACTGATTGCCAGTGAAGACTTTCAATGATTAAGATCATTGGTAGTGAGGATAATAGTATTGTTAGGAGATAAGTGGCAAATAAACAGAAACAAGTAGGACCTTTGATTTTTCTAGAAATTTAGCTAGTATTTGATAAAGGTACTTCTTCATAGTTTTTATTTTCTTTTCAAGGGGCAGAGAGGAAAGTACACATAAAATGCACAGAGAAGTGTATGCTTCAAAGTGAATAGTTGAACACTCAGTTCCAGAAGATTCCATTCATGCAGACCAGGATGTGTTCTGAGGTACTGTTGATGAAAGAAGTACCAAAAGAAACAAAGTGAAGGTAGGAGTTTGATTAGGGAGAAGTGTAAAATCACAGCAGAAACCCTTATTTAAGAAAACAAGTAAATCCCAGCACTAGGGAGGCAGAGGCAGGAGGATTTCTTGAGTTCGAGACCAGCCTGGTCTACAAAGTTGAGTTCCAGGACAGCCAGGGCTATACAGAGAAACCCTGTCTCAGAAAACCACAGTTTATCCTATTCATAAGGGCTATTTTCAGGTCTTTGTCTTGTGCTTCAGCTATGTTATAAGGGAACTAGAAGAGGCATATTGGATCTTATTGGTTGTGTTTTTAGGCTGGAATCTAGACAAATGAGTTTGTGATGACTAGAATTCTAGGTGGTGATATCTGATCTTATCTTTGGTGGGTGGGTGTTTTGTTCCTTGTTTCCTTGTCCTCTTTAGTTCATAGAAGGGTATGGTAGCTATGTTTTACCTGGGGGATTTTTTCCTGGATCTTTCTAGGCCTGGCCACTGGGGGTTCAAATAAAATATGTTTCTAAGAGTTGGAATGTAACACTTAGGAATGTGTATGAGCTGAGAGGACATTGAGGGGTTTACCGGAGTCAGGAAAGCAGGATTTGTTTGGTCCCTGGGAAAAGAGGAAGAATGTGAAGAGACCCTAGCAGGTTGTCTGCTTCAGAGCTGATAAAGACAAGAGGGGATTGGATTTGAAGAAAGGGAATGTGGAGATCTGAACTTTGCTGACCAGTTGTCCTGGCTTCTCTGTTAGGCTTGACTGCAGTTCCCATGAGTAACTGCTAGAACTTGAGTTGAGCAATACAAGACTAGTGGTGAGGAAAGTGGGAAGATATGTGTGTTCCACTGGAAATGTGTGCAGAGAAGGAGAGGCAACTGCAGTATATCTGATACAGAGCTGAGTATGAGGCTGGGGACTTGGATCCTGAGAAGAGGGAGAGGTGAAGATCTCCAGTTACCCTACCAGCTTCCCTGGATGGAATACCCTAGTTGCATATTCATAACCTCTAAACTTTCTAAATATACTTTCTATGGTTATTAATCATGTTACTAAATAGCATATATAGAATGGTATGCTGTGGTCTTCTGTCAGCTTCTGGCCCACACTGGTTGGTCTTGCTACCTTAGGAATAGAGTGTCATTTATTTCTTGTTTATGTTTAGATGGGATATTTGAGCAATATGTTAGCTTTTCCACATGGCCATAGAATACTCAAATCAAAGAACTTAAACAAGAGTAGCTTTTAGCTCACAGCTTTGGAGGCTTCAGCCCACTCTTGTCTGCCTTAAGTTATGGGTAAGGTATAAATGGTATGACAGAAGGACATTGTGGAAAAGAACACTTCTGCTCAGGTTTTCTAGGAAACAGAGAGATGCAGGAGGAGACTAAAAACAAGAAATACCCTGCAAAGATATTCTGACAGTGACATAATTTCTCCAATCAGGCACCATCTCCCAACAGCCTATTCAAAACCAACACATCACTTGGTTAAATCGTTCATGAAGGGAATGCCCTCACAGGATTCTCAACCCCCAGCAGCACCACAAGTTGGAAACAAACTTTCAACACACCAAGCTTCTGGGAGACATTTTCACATATTTGACCCATGAAATACAAGGATGAAAATTGGTTAATTATACATACAAAGGCATATCTGGAAGAGACATCTTTTCCTCTTATTCAAACATGACTTCATGGTGGCATAAAATAGCAAATACTTCCCAGTTATAGTATCTGTTTCAACCTTAATGCTGCTGTTCATATATTACTGCAAAAAATATAGTCCTAGGTCACCCTAAAAAACATACATCTTTTTTAAGTTATTAATCCAAATGTTACATTTCATGATTAGTAGGTTTCAATATTTCCCAATCAGGACCCTGATCTTGACACACTAGACATCCTAAATGATTTGACAAATTTCCTTAGGATCTTGTCTACTATGATGATGGACTTCTGTGCTCTCTTCTCATGCTTAGTGCTCCATACTTTCAACTGAAAGCCAAAGGACCATTTTTAGCAACTTATCCGTCATTCTGCTTTCTTAGCAACTGATCAGTCTTTCTGCTTTCACAACTTAGATTTTATTTGCAAATTAATTGTTATTAGCCCCTTGTCTTTGTCCATTGCATATATAATTCTTAGTCATACATAGTTGTCAGAGACCAGGTTGAGAAAGCCCAGGCATCTTCCACCCAGGGCATCCCGCAGCCCAGGTGTTTTCATAGTATGCAGCTAAGAGCCACATAGTTCTTTGTCAAGAGCCCTTCCCCCTCTCCCTCTGCAAGGCCACTCCTGGGAACCAGCAAGACCTAAACAGACATCAAGGACTGAGGGAGTCTTCTCACCTTCCAGAGCTGCCTAGAGCTGTCACCTTGAACTGTCAGGAGGATCTGGACCCCAAGATAGGCTCTTAGATAAGCCGCCCTATGTCCCAGGGCAGTGGCGCCAAGGACCCTAGATGAATCACTAAATGTATTAGACTTGCAAATAACTCTTCCCAATTATTTCTCTCACTGTATACCTTTGATCACCTCTCTCCAAATTGTATTTAACCTGAGCATCTCCCCTTAGTAAAAGAGACTATGACAAACATGCATGGTCTACATCTCTTTCTTTATTCCCATTTCTCTCTAGGTTTGTGATCCCCCTCAAGGACCATGAAATAAAGTGTCCCACAGGCTGGGGCACATAGCTCTTCACTTCTATTTTCAACATCCTTACTATGTTTCCAATATTTCTCCAGTACTGTTTGAACCAAAACACTACAGAAAGATCATTAATTATCATCAATTATGTAGGTTTAAACTAAATTTATGCAGTTAATTCTTAAAGAAAAGAAGAAATGTGAACATTCTACCCAAATTTTTGCATTTGCTTGTAATAACATAGCAAGCATCAAACTTGTCTAACAGCCACTAAAGTATTGTTACATAAAAGGAAATAATGTGTTTTCTGCTATTGTACAGAAGAGTGACTATAGATATGCACTGCATGTTTTATAAAAGATAAAATATGGATACTAGATGTTTCTAACAAAGAAATACTAAGAGTTTTAAACATTATTTTCAACATCCTATCATGTTTACAGATATTATAATGCTACATATAACATTATGAAAATGTACAATATTTTGGTGTAAATTCTAAGTAAAACAAATAAAATCATAAAGAGACCAAAAACTTAACAAGGAACTCTATTGGTTTATAAATAAAACTTAATGTTGATTTTTTTTCTGCTAATTTATTTTTACTCTGTTTGATCCCTTAAGATAGAACAAAAATTTAACTATATTCAACAAATTGCCAAGTGGCTGAGTAATTGATGAACAATTGTCATAAGCTGAAAACTGAACAATTAAAATTATTATGCACAGCATCTTTATATCTCCTTTAGTTTTGCTACTTCCTTTTATAGATTTTTCTCTGATTCAAAAATAGTTCTGACTAATCTAACCTACCCCCATCTCCTTTGGCAACTGTTTGTCTAGAGAATCACTCAGTCTGAGTGATCCTAGAGGTCCCCAATTTTGTTCGCTTTCCTCTGCGCCTTATCAGTTTCCCTCCTAGAGTCTTCACAGCATCCTTTTTACTCACTACTCAGTTAAGCATTACTTTTATCTTTGATGTACAGATTAACAAATAATCTGAGTTACTCTCAGTTACAGAATTTAACAAAATCCTCATCTTTCTTTAAGAAAACCACTGTTTGGTGTACTTCTTTCGGACCAAGTTAGTTGATAATATTACTGTATAGGAATTCTATCTTCATAATAGAACTAGCATCCTCCCTTATCTTTTGTGGATAAGCTCCAAGAATTTCAATAGTACATAAATCTGTATGTCACTCTTGAACCTTTGTATATTCTGCCTTCTCTTTTATGCCTGCTGCCACAGAAGCCTAACAACTGTCTCATTTTGATCAGAAATTTGCATTTGTAAACTGTTGTTAATTAAAGTGAGGGTGACTCAAATAAGAGCACTGTGATTCCATAATCATTGATCTACTGACTAGGAGATTTCTTAAGTTATTAAAGGATAGCTAGTGAAAACATTTGGGACTTACATGTTAGAGGAATGAGTCACATCCTGGGCAGAACTGAGCAAGATAGTGAACACTTTGACCCTACTACTCAGAATAGCACAAAATTTAAAATTTATGAGCTGGTTATTTCTGGAATGTTCAGTTTATATTTCAGACCAGGTTTGACTGCAGATAACTGAACTTTGGAAAATGAATTCACAGATGAGAGGAAAGTGCTCTAATGGATAAGACTACGTGTGTTATATAGTTTTTACGTATAGAAAGGGCTTGATCCATTCACATAATTATCATGGGAAAATAAAGTTCCTTTCAGAGTGCCATGAATAACAGAAAATATTCTTCGTGAAGTATTTCAGACTCAAAAATGTAGCTAAAGAAAAGAAATCAGACTTGATTGTCTATGATCAAGATTTTAAATATATCAAGTATTTTGCTGGCAGTGTTTCCTAAGTTGAGGGTTTAATGGCCAGAAAAGCAAAGTAGGAATCCCTAATGCATGTTCTAAATGCTCAGCTTAGCTCCTTTTAGCACTTCACTCTCTACACTTGGGAAATTCATGACAGGTAAAACAATTTCTTTTCTGCTTTGAACATATTTTCTCTGTGGAATAATTTTGCTTCTAAGAGAAAAGCAAACCTTGAAAGCTTAAGATTCAGGACAGAATGTGGGGGAAAATCCTGCCCACTGTTTGGTCATACAATCAAATTTTCAAAGTTGCAACTTTCCAATAAAATGTAATGTTTTCAATATGTTCGCTCTAAGCCTTTTGTTCTCAAATAGACTTGTGCATCTTTCCTTTTTCTTATTTTACATTTTAACAGGTCTATGCCACTTCTGTTGCTTACTTCTTTTAAATTTTTTGGTAATATAACACAATTACATAATTTTCCCCTTCCCTTTTTTTTTTCTCCAAACCCTTCCATATATTCCTCCCTGCTCTTTTACAAATTGATGGCCTCTTGTTTCATTAATTGTTATTACATGTATGTAAGTATATAAAACTATATTCCTAAATACAGACATACAACCTGTTCAATCTGTACAGTGTCACTTGTATGTTCTCTGGATTGACAAGTCGGTATCGTGGACCTCCAGCTATGTTCTCAGAATTTCTTAGTTGCCTGTAGTTCTTTGTGTGGGGTTAAAATGTTCTTGCTCCTTCACTTTGATGACCCCATAACCATAGAGACTCATTTGCTAATACCTCTATGAATGCTACCTCTCCCAAGTGCCTTATGGAGTTTGATATTATCCCTGAGGCCTACAGCTGACCCCCGAACATCACTAAAACCTCATCATTTGCATTTTCCTTACTATGATTTAAAGTGCAATAAATCTGTTGAAGATGTTTAATTCTATATACCTAAAATATGAACACTTAAAGAATAACTTCTTAGTAAATGAATAACATTTATCTGGTTTAAAACACTTGCATATTAACTTATTAAATTTGTTTATTTCTCTAATTGCTTATCCTCATATAACTGTATCCTCCTTAACTTATTTATGGTTATGCAGCTGTACTGTTTAAGTACCTTTTCCAACCATGATCATATCAATTCATAAATAATGATAAGACTATTTCTCTAAGCTCTTTCAAATTATATCTGCCATGTTTTATTTTTAATTAAAACATATTTACATAATTTCTCCTTTTTCTGTACTCTTCCACCCTTCTAAGTCTCCTTTCTCCAAGCCTTTTCACGTGCCCTCTTCAGCCCCTCTCCAAAAAAAAAAAAAAAATCTGATTTTTTATTATGGTATGTGCATAAATATCTAAATATGACCCACTATTTATATTTGCTGTGTTCTATGTGTTTATTATTTCTAGGGTGACCAGTTTACATTGAAAAAAACAAATCATATTAAGTAATATGGCTTGAATATAGGTCATTTCAAAACCCACAATGAAATTTTGTCATCATTGTGAAGCTGTTTCAAGGAGGGATTGAGGGATTTATTATTATGAAATCATAAGTATAGATCTGAGTCTTGCATGATAGGGCTTACCTGGAATGTTAGTATTTGAGAGGCTAAGATAGGAAAATTGCAAGTTGGAAGCCCAAATTTATATTATATAGTGTCCCAGGCTAGTCTGGCTTAGGTAACAAAGCCTTGTCTAAAATAAAGTGAATAAGAAGGGTGAATAAATACCTACTCTTGAGCATCAATGACATTATAAAAAGACACACTCAACCTATTTTATTTTTTTCTTCCTCATCTAACCATAGGATCAAACAGGATTCCTCTCTGTAGAAGAGGACAGAGAATTCCTAGTGGAATCAGACTCATCCTACCAGTCAGCCCCTTGATAGTGAACTTCCTAGACTCCAGAACTTTAAAATCAACAAATTTCTGTACATTAAAAGTTATACAGTCAGCTATACCAGTAAGAATTTTTTTCTTGATTTGTTCATTTCAGATGAGAAGATTCACTTTATATCTGGGCCACACTTTGTGGTGGTAGCCTACAGAAGGGACATGGGAGAAGAACGTTCTTGCTCTTTGCCTGCATGTCCTCACTCTGGTGTTTTTTCCTTCAATAACAGTAGAATCTGCATCTTTAGAATACTGATACATGCTTCGGAGCAGCTAAGACAGCCAACCTTGTGGGCCATACTGAACAACTACTGGATTCTTGGTCTTTCCATTAGGGAACAGCATTATTAAAACAGTTGGACCACATTCTGTGAGCTACTCTAATAAATTCTTTCAGTTTGGTTTCTCTAGAGAGCCCTGACTAATACAAAGGGCTCATTTCTTTTCTTTCCTTTTTTCTACTCATCATTTATAGTCCCTCCAAAATGACAATGCAAGTTGCAATTCAATCATTTCCTTCTATATATTCATTATCTAGCACATATTACTGGTCAATCAAATGTATGCTAAGTGAATCATAGTACTGTCTTGTTTAGAACGCTGCAATATGTAAGCACTGCTTTTTGTGGCACAGATGATAATGCAAATGCCATTTCTATTATCTAATGAGTTTAACACTGATTTCTGAAAGTGTTAGAAATCACCTCACAGCAAATTGAATGTATTTTACAAATATGCACTTGAATGGGTCCCTTTAATTAGATAAATTTTGATGAGGTGGAGTCAGCATTCACCTTGATAGAACTTTTATTGACTTTGTTAAGGACATAAAGTATTCCCTAGCAGTCAGAGCTGGCTGCATTGGAGTTTGGAAAATGATATGCAGTGTTTGAAGTCAGACACAGATTGTTTGATAAATCAGAAACTATGTCCAGAGGATTTCAATTACAGAGCTGAAGTGATAGAACAGCTTAAATAGTTATCCTATAGAGTGTTCTGTCCTTCTGAGGCTCAATACAGCAGCATTAAATCTGGACCAAAACTGTCTCACACACCTTACCCCTAAACATACCAGAATATTGTGAAGGTTATTCACTACCTTCCACAACCTGATAATCAGGCCCTGTTTTGGAAAGTACCACTCACTCACTTAATTACGTACTTAATCAAACATGGAGGCACATTGAGCTGGTGTTCAAGCAGAAACTTCACACCTACTGACTTAGCATTCATAGTGCTCGAAGAAACTAGAAAAGCTACCAAAGGAGAAAAGCAATCCTCAATATACCCAGCTGTGAAGCCCACAGCATAAAACAGTAATCTGCCCATACAATAGTACAGGTAAAATATTTCAGTTAAGATAGTATAGAGGTGGAGTAGGGAGTAACCAAGCACATTTTTATTGGCTGTAAGTCCTACTCCCTGAGATGGAACCCAATATATAATACTGCTAAAGTCGCCAAGCGTCTGAGATTAGATATATTATGGGACAAGGGAAAGATCTACTACTATTACTCTGCCAAATGAGCACAGCAGTTACCACTCCTACACATTTCTGTACAAACATGTCGGTTTACAACTCAGCCCCCAACAGAGTAATTAACACAGAGACCCACAACTCAACAGAGATTGAGAGACTTGGAAACATTAATCCCTAAATGGGGTGTCTTACCAAGCTCCTCAAGGAGAAAGGATCCATGTGGAAGAGAAGGCAGAAAGACTATAAAAGCCAGAGGTGATGGGTGACTCAAGAAGACAGTATCCTCCAGACACAACAGGACTGATGCACACATGAAGTCACAGATACTGTGTCAGAATGTATGAAACTGATACAAGTTTAAACCTTATAAAACTTCAGTATGAAGAGGTGGACACAAAACCCCACCCTAACAGAAGACATTATATATAGTTTTTACCTGATATAAAACAAAAAGCAAGTTGCACCCAGTGGAGTAACACTGAATATGTTAATCATACTCCAGGGCCAAAACAATGTCCAGGAGTAGTTAGCCAACACAAAACAGACCTGCAATTGTTTCTGTTGTTGTTGTTGTTGGTAGTAGTAGTAGTAGTAGTAGTAGTAGTAGTAGTAGTAGTAGTAGTAGTAGCAGTAGTAGTATTTGGTTTGGTGCAGCAACTGTTGTCTCACTCATTTTTATTTTTGTAGTTTATTTTAAATTTTGTCTTTTGTTCTGGCTTTTTGTTCTTTATAAAAGACATAGTGATAGATAGTAGATAGATAGATAGATAGATAGATAGATAGATAGATAGAGAGAGAGAGAGAGAGAGAGAGAGAGAGAAACATGAAGTGAGGTAGGTACACAGGTGTGGAGAATCTGGAATGTGTTAGGAAAGGGGAAATAATATGATCAAAAATTAGTTTATGACATAATGAATAATAATAAATAATAAAAATCCAATAGAAAAATTTGTTAAGACTCTATTTTCTGATTTTATCTGTAAGTCACGTTGAATATTCTCACTTGGAAACTGTATTATTCTGTGCTCCAAAGATATATAATTAAACATAAAATATCAATACACTACCCAACAGTCTTCAAGCCAAAGGTCATATTGCTTTAAGTTATTCTAGGTTTCTATAAATTTCTACTTCTCTCTTTCCTTCTCTCTCTCTCTTTCATTCTTTGCTTTCTCTCTTTCTTTCTGTTTTGTTTTTTTTCTCTGTTTGTTTGAAGCGAGTTTCTTTTAAAACTTTGTGATACAATATAATTAGAGCAATTCTGCCTGCTCTTTCTTCCTTCTAAATCCTCCTTTAACCCTTGCCACTCTCCTTCAAATTCATGGTCTCTTTTCACTAATTAGTAAAAATATGTGCTTATATTAAAAATTATAGCCTGTTCAGTTCCTGTAGCTATTTGTATGCATGTTTTCAGCGCTAACCATTTGCCACTGGACAACAAGTTGGTATATTCTTTCCCAGGGAAGGCCACCTCTTCTGTTCCCAGATTTCTCAGGTGCTTGCAGCTCCTTTAGTAGGGCTACAGCCTCAAGTTCATTTCCCTGTCCACCCTGCAAGCCCATTTACTTCTTAAAACACATCTTAGACTCGATGTGAATTAAAAATATCACAGAGGTATATATCTTCCAATCTAGTGATTGTAATAGTTATGCCTGGTAAAATCTTGATGCCTTTAAAGGATGATTATGAAACAACTTTGTTACCTTTTTTTAATTAAATATTATAAGCAAAGTTTGTGAAGGCACAAGTAAATATTTATCAAAAGTTTAACTTGTACCACTTATAAGACACTGTGATATCATTAGCACGCAATTACTCTGTATCTATAGCCAACTCTTTACCACTGGAAGGAAGTCCTAGTCCTCTCCTATATTGGCACTCATTCCCAGGATATTTAAGCAATGGTAATAGTTAGGAGGATCACCGTGTCCTTTCTCAGACACCGTTCAGACAGCACTAGCAACAATCTCAGCATTCTTGAATTTTAGCATGAGTGTTTATAGTAATTTCTGTGGGAATTCTAAAAGGATGCCCATTTTGTGTTCTGTGTGTATATTTGGGTTGTTTTCCAGAAGAAATGCTAGTGTTCCATATGGCAGAAAAATTGAAGCATGTAAAAATGGAAGCAAGAAAGAAAAATTGTATGTGTTTGTTTGTGTGTGTTTCTTGTGCTTTCTCTTTTTAAAAATATTTTAAATTCTGATTTGCTCATTGGTTGTTTGTTTGTTTGTTTGGTTGTTGGCTGGTTTACTAAGAAGAAATGGAAAGAAGGCCTGGAGTTGGGTGTGTGAGTAAGAGTGAGAGAATCAGGGAGAATTTGGAGGATGGGACATGATGAATGGAATGTATTGTATATTAAAAAATATTTCAACAAGAATGTCCAAAAAGAAGTTTTAAACATGAATTGAAAGTATATTTACATTGATTAAGCCATCCAGTCTATGCTATTTTGTCATAGTAACCCAGACAGATTATATATATATATATATATATATATATATATATATATATATATTACATATGTGTATATATATGTATATATAATATGTATATATATAATACACATATACATATATATTCATTAACAAAAGTCAAGAATTCTTTGAAGAGTATTTGATGACTTCTTGTGTTGGAGCAGTAAGGCTATATGTACACCAAGGTCTATTGAAAAACAATAATTATTTCAGCAATTCACCACCTTGAATAGTGTCTCCTCCCATAGAACTGACCAAACACTAGCACTGATAGCTGGTAACAGTCATCAAAACCAACTTTGAAAGGAACATTCAATATAAGAAAATTCACTGGGATTTGTGCTTGCCCTGGAATGAGGCCCCCAGCACTTTTGTAGCAAAATGTAGATCAGTCTCCACATGCCCCCCCCCAACAACTTGAGTGGAGGCTCCCCCCGAAGCTGTAGCCTGACAGTGGAATCCATTCCCTCTCAGGGTTGCCTTGTCAGGCCTCTGTGGGAGCAGAGACTAGCAGAAGCTTGCTGCACTACAGAAGAGAGATACCCATGGGAACCCCACCCTTTCAGAAGAGAAGGGAAGGAAGGATGGGGGAGGGTCTCTGTTAGGGAGCCTTTCATATGTAAATAATAAATGAACATATTAAGAAAAAAATAAAAATCCACTGGAACATGGAGACTGGCATAGCTATGCTCTGACAAAAGGACAATGGAAGTTTTACTTGCAGGAAGGCAGAGTGGAGGCCTCCATAGATTTACCTCTAAATGCAACCTGTATAACTATCTGAACTTGTCCAAAACCTGTAAGGGTTTTAAAGCTTTGGAAGATACCCTAAAGGCATGCAGAAAGAGGAGGGGAGTTATGTAAGAAAGTCTGTAAAAATTCAATAAAAAGAGCGAAAGTCTATGACATTTGAATCATGACCCACTTCCTCCCTCTATCCACCCCTATTCCCAGCTCAGTGGGATAGAAATGCTGCCTCACGTTAGATATATTAGATGAAATAGAACAAACTCTTAGAAGGATATGAACTTTTGACACTGAGTCAAGAAGAATCAGAAAGTCTGAAATCCTGTAAGAAATATAGACTGAATTAGATAGCAAAGAATTCCTACTAAAAGCAAGTCAACTATATATTTAAAGGAAAATTCTTACCTTTTCTCAAATGTTTGCTATGTGTAAAAGAGGAACAGTTCCAAATTTCTTCCATAATAGCAGTACTATTTTGATTAAAACTAGTAATTAACATTTCAAAGGACAATAAAATGGTACATACTGTCTTCTATGACTATAAGGACAAAAGTCTTCAGTGATGCTAACAAATCAAATCCATCATCAAGTCACAAAGATTAGAAGGCTGGTATTTATCTAATGAATATTAATTTAACTTAATTTGGAAGTTGATGAATGGACTTCACTATATTAACTACCATAATAAAAGGTAGAACAGTCATAATCATCAACAGATATAGAAAAGCATTTGAGAGAAATCCAAAATATATTTACAATAAAGGTGATGAAAGTGTTAGGAACAGAGGGAACACTCTTAATTCATTAAGTTGAATATGCTGGCCCACATGCACAATGCACGCGCTTAGAGTCCCACAGGTAACATGACACTTAATGTGAATGGCTGAATACTTTCCCTAAACTCAGAAACAAGACAGATATATTTACATCCTCCATGTTTATTCAATACTTTCCTGGCATTTTTAGCCAGAACAGTTAGTCAGACAGGAAAGACACACAGATGGTAAAGAGAGCAATAAAGTTCTCTGTTCGCCACACAGATGGTATTTTATTGTTCATTGTCTTGAGAAACACACAGAAACCGACTAGTTAATCAACTCTTTATGCAAGGTTGCATAAGAGAGATCAAAAATCAAAAATCAATTATAAATCCTACACACTTACAACAGCAACATCAAAAGGTATGAAGAGGATATTTATAAAATCATTCTACTTAAATCACATCAAAGTACAGGACAGAACTGTTATCAATATAACACAGAATTATGTGAAACTAATTCTTAAAAAATTATAATCAGTATTAATTAAAAATACAAGTAAAATGAAAAAAATTCAATCTTCCAGGATTGAAAAAGCTAGTGTTCAGGTGACAGTTCTTACCTACTTCTTGCTCATTCTCATTCTGAGATGCCTGCTAGTGTCCTTGCAAAATATTGAGACGGTCAAAAAGATCGTTTGAAAATTGAAAATGGTCTGAACAATTTAGCATATCTTGAAATGTAATGAAGTTAGAAGTCTGACATATTTCTGATTATAGAACTGCCTAAAAAGATACAATAATCGGGAGAATGGCTAGCATTGGCACAATAAAAATGAATCAATAGAATATGAGAGACTCCATGACTTCTTATTCTATAATAGACTTGAGATCTGGCACAAAACATATAACAGACAAGGAAAATGGATAAATTGAACTTTACTACATTTAAAAGTGTACTTCATGTGGAAATTAAATAAAAACAATTAATGCAATGGGAAAAGATTGCAATTTCTATGCCTATATATTGAGGGTATTGTATCTGAATATACAAGGAATTCTTATACATCAATAATAAAAAATTAAATTACCAAGTGACCAAATAGAAAGGGTTCACCATCAAAAATATAGGTAAATATTCTAGATAAACATGCAAAGATGTCCCATAGCATTTACCAGTGTATTGTTCAATACTTAAGGAGTTTATTCTGAATTTTTAAGTTATGTTGGAAATTAATGGATTGAATCATATTTTCATTATTCAATTTCCTCATATTTTCTTCTCAGTCTCTCTCCTATTCACTGATATCCTTGTATGTCCTCTCCAGCAACTTGCTGCCTTACTTCCTCCTGTTTCTTACTAAATGTATCCCATTTCTGTTTTCCAGTCTTCTTAAGATACCTTATTGTCCTCTCATGATCTCCTTTCTCAATTCTTGACTATAAATGCACAATATAAAAGATATCTATATATACAGATAGATAAATAGATAGATAGATAGATAGATAGATAGATAGATGATAGATAGATAGATGATAGAGAGACAGAGAGATAGATAATATTTTAAATAGAGACAAAGATACAGATAGAAATAAAGAGAGGTAGAAATAAAGGTAAAAATAGAGATAAATACATTCCATCAGGAGCATGGTATAGGTGTTCCTTGAGAGGCTCTGCCAAAGCCTGACCAATACAGATGTGCATGTATGCAGCCCAACATTGCACTGAACCTGGGACCCCAATGGAGAATGCTAGGGTACTGAGACATGAATGGGTTGGCTGGTGGGGGAGAGCCCTCATTGAGGTAGGGGGTGCAGAAGGGGAGGGGGGTTGTTGAAGGGAAAATGGGAAGGGGTGTAACATTTGAAATGTAAATAAATAAAACAATCAATGAAAAATATGAAAACAAAGAAAAAGAAAACAAAAGAGAAATCTGGCTCATTTTGCTTGACAGTAATTTGCAGTTGTATCCATTTTCTTGGAAAGTCATGATTTCCTTTTTTCACTATGAAAATTTCACTATGTATATTTACCATACTTTCTTTATCAATTAATCTGTTGATGAATGTCTAGGCTATTTCCACTACCTGGATTTTGTGACTACTAGAACTATAAATATGGATGTACAAGGATCACTGCATCAGAAAATTATACAAATCCTACATTTAAAAAAGACTTTCTCGAGATATGGGATGTACTTTCATAAGACTGTTTTTAAAAGCAGCTTGCTCGCCAGCATCTGCTGTCACCTGAACACTCCTCCATTGCTGGTGGGATTGCAAGCTTGTACAACCACTCTGGAAATCAGTCTGGCGGTTCCTCGGAAAACTGGACATAGTACTACCGGAGGACCCAACAATACCTCTTCTGGGCAAATACCCAGAAGATCTTCCAACTGGTAATAAGGACACATGCTCCACTATGTTCATAGCAGCCTTATTTATAATAGCCAGAAGCTGGAAAGAACCCAGATG
>NC_034595.1:5819718-5824733 GCF_900095145.1 Mus pahari
ATTGCTTGACTGACATCATCATCATCATCATCATCTCTCTCTCTCTCTCTCTCTCTCTCTCTCTCTCTCTCTCTCTCTCTCTCTCTGGAGAGAGAGAGAGAGAGAGAGAGAGAGAGAGAGAGAGATCCTGTATTTACTAGATATCCACCTTAGATATCCACCTTTCTTTTCCTATTTTGCTTTTCAGTAATGGTGAGATGTTGTGCTGTCCCAGGTAAAGATTTGACTGCTCAAGTTGCTCAAGGGTCAACTCTATTCTCTTTGCTGAGCATTGAACCTATATACCACGAACAAACATAGACTTGAAGTCCACTTTAATGAAACTGAAAATCTTTGTGTTCTTAGCAAGTCTTTGTGAATATATTTTTCTTCTTGATGTTGCTACAGTTATAAAGCATGAAAATTTCAATTTTCTTGGTTCCAGTTTGAGAATGAAGCAAACATTGAAATGGCAATGCATGAGATTTTACAGAACTCATGTCTTTGTAAATATCTCACTGTCACACCAGAAAGTCTGGAGGCTAATGTACCTTACAATATTGCTTTGTCTTAAATGTGAAATGCAAGATTTCCTTACATGTTTACCAGCTGTGGAACTCTTATACTTATACCTAAAAATACAAATAGATATGCCTTTTATTTAAATTTTAAAATGGAAACATGATTTTATCAACCTGAATATTTATTTTAGCATATTTTATGTCATTTGAATAGAACAAAAGATAGTATTATCAAGTCACACAACATTAATATCTTTTTAGCAATTTTAATATATACCTTGTAGTCAAGTAGTTTGTATAGGTTTAAATGTAAAATATATTTTATTTTTATCCTCCTTTTCTATACATTTATTACCTTGTTTCCTCTGTACATTTTCAGAAATGCTTCACTAGTTTTGCTTGCTAATAATCTGAATGCCATGTGTCTTGCATTTATATTCAAAAGTACATCCTGTACGGAGTTCTCTAAAGTCATCAGATTTGTGATTTAATAATCTTCATCAATATTACAAATTATGTTTTTTATTAGATATCTTATTTGTTTACATTTCAACTGGTATCCCCTTTCCCAGTTTCCCATCTGCAAAACCACTATCCCATCCCCAATCCTCCTGTTTCTATGAGGGTGCTCCCCCATGCACCCACGCATTCCCACCTCACCACCCTAGCATTCCCTTACACTAGGTCATCGATCCTTCACAGAACCAAGGGCCTCCCCACCCATCGATGCCCAATGAGGCCATCCTCTGCTACATATTCAGCTGAGGCCATTTGTCTTCTTTAGTTGGTGATTTAGTCCCTGTGAGCTTTGAGGTAGGGGGTCTAGTTAGTTGATATTGTTGTTCTTCCTATGGGGTTGCCTAACCTTTCAGCTCCTCCAGTCCATGCATGAAATCCTCCTTTGGGTTCCTCATGCTCAGCTTGATGGTTGGCTGCAAGCATGCACGTCAGTATTGGTCAGTCTCTGGCAGAGCCTCTCAGGAGACGGCTATACAAGCCTCCTGTTAGCAAGCACTTCTTGGCATCAGCAATAGTGTCTGTATTTGGTGTCTATACGTGGGATGGATCCTCAGACAGGACATTCTCTAGATGGTCTTTCCTTCAGTCTCTGCTCCATTCTTTGTCCCTGTATTTCTTTTAGACAGGAGCAATTCTGGTTAAAATTTTTGGAGATGAGTAAGTGGCCCCATCCCTCAATTGGGAGACTCCCCTAAATTCTGAATATTGTCTCTAAAGGTTCTCTGTCCCCTTTGTTGGATATTTCAACTAGTGTCTTCCCTGTTGAGTCCTAGAAGCCTCTTGCTTTCCTGGCATCTGTGACTTTCTGGTGGGACCCCTAGTTCACTATCCCCCACTGCTACATACCTCTGTTTAATTTCCTGACTCTCTATACTTCATCCCTGTCTCCTTGCATACTTGATCCTGTCCCCTTCTTTCCCCTCCCCTGCCTCTCTTTCTCCCAAGTCCCTCCTACCCTCTACCTTCTGTGAGTATTTTGTTGTCCCTTCTAAGAAAGACAAGGACCCACACTTTGGTCTTTCTTCTTTTTGAGCTTCATGTGGTCAGTGAGTTGTATTGTGGGTATTCCAAGATATTTTTCCTAACATCCACTTATCAGTGAATACATATCATGTGTGTTCTTTTGTGACTGGGTTACTTCACTCAGTACCATATTTTGTAGTTCTATTTATTTGCCTGCAAATTTCATGAAATCATTGTTTTTAATAGCTGAGTAGTATTCCATTGTATAAATGTAACATATTTTTGTATCCATTCCTCTATTGAGGGACATCTGAGTTGTTTCCAGCTTCTGGATATTATAAATAAGGCTGCTATGAACATAGTGGAGCATGTGTACGTATTACATGTTGGAGCAACTTTTGGGTATATGCCAAGGAGTGCTTCCTATATGGAGTTCTCTGAAGTCATCAGATTTGTGGTTTAATATCTTTCATCCATCTTACCAATTATTTTTTTTTAAATATCTTCTATACTTACCTCTGTCTTCTCTTGAGATACTAGTGAAATACATGTTAAATCATTTAGAAATCTCAGTTCTTGGATACTCTGTGCTGTCTTCTCCCCTTTTCATTTCTATTTTTATTACCTTGGGTAACTGTATTACTGTAGGACCGTCTCTGGTATCACTCATTTATGACTTTATGTTGTCAATGTATTTTTTTTTTTTGCCCGTCATTTTGCTGAACATCAATAATTACATTGATGACCATATGCTATGTTTAGTACAAAAAAATATATAGTTACTACAGCTGGCATGCTTACCCTGGGCTCACCTAAACCAAGCTAATACAGATGCCAAGCTAGACTTGGTCTTGTTGCTGTGGTTACTGGAACGGTCCCAACTGAGTTTCCCTCAGAGCTTCTGTTTCACACTCAGCTTCCCTTTTCCCAATGCTCTCAAGGTGTTCCCATAACATTGCCCATCTAGCAGTGTTAAACAGCCAGCTGCCTGTTTTTTGAACATACTAGGTTCTGTCCTACATACTATGAATGATTTTCTAGTTCAACTATAGACCTCTACGAGGGATTTACCTAGGAGGCTTCAGGATGGAGAATGACATGGTACAGAGACAATGGGTAAGCATTCTTCAGGGAGATTTTGCTTCACATCTTCCTTCAGAAGTCTTCATCTGAATGTGGGTGGAGAACACCAGGAGAACGTAGCCCACCAAATCAACTAAGCAGGGCTCTCATGGTCTCACAGAGATTGAAGGGGTAAGCACAGGGTTTGCATGGGTCTATACTAGATTGTTAGCATTTGTGTTTTGGCTCTTAGCTTAGTGGTTTTGTAGGACTCCTAGCAGTGGGAACTGGTGTATTTCTGACTCTTTTGCCTGATCTTGGCGAAGGGACCTAGCAGGCCTGGCCATGGCAAACATTGCGCCCACAGAGTTCTGCCATTTACTTTTCTCTACCTTGCTAAACTGTTAAATTATATTCTTAAAACTAGATTTCGTCCCTTATATGGCCTCTGACTTATACCTAAGACTGATTACTAAGGTCGAACTATCAAAACACCAAGGTTCAGGAATCAAAATTAATTATTTAGACGATCCTAATTAAAATGCCCATCAGGACATAACAATATGTCCTAGCTCTTTCTAACACAGACTTCCACATTTTTCCCTCTTAAAATTAACACTTGCAAACCTATTTCTACCTAGTTTTGCCCAATTCAGATTCATCCACTTGCCTTTTTGCCTTGCTTGATGAAGAATCTCTTTATGCTTGGTGTGTGCTTAAAAATGATGTTTTGTTCTGGTCTGTGCCTATTCCAGGATCCAGAGGGCAAGTCCATGTGTTTGAGGGGCCAGGGAAACCTAAGAGTAATGGAGAGAGGGAAAACAGTGTGTGGTATGTAGTGTATGACAGAAGAATCAATTTACAATTTTTAAAATGAAAGAAAAAATAAACAAAAAGCAAGTCTTCATCTGAACTTTTGGCTAGATACCTTTCTCAGAGAACTTCTACCATGAAACTGTTATCTTTTCATTAGGAAGAATGTGGAGAGAGAGTTAAAGGGTCTCAGAGTTTGAGAAGCACTTTTTTCCCATTCAAATCAGTGCTGGGCACTCTTCAACTCCTAGAACATCTCCCTTGTTTTTCTCCAATCTATGATCCCTGTGAGAACAGGGGACTATAGTTCAAGTATCTTTCCAGTGAATGTAACCCTTATGGTGATCTATGAGATGATAATCTATCCCATAGGGAAGTGACCTGGGAGGCCATGTCACCCACCATGCCTACATTGTCACAGTGAGGGAAGAAATCTTCAGTCTCACTTTATTCTCCCTTGTTGTTTCAATTGGCTACCCCAGCAGCTGCTTGGTAAGCCTGAACAGGACCACTGAACGTGTGATTGTTGCACTGTATTTGCTAAAGTTAGGGAAGAGAGATACAGTTTGAATTTGCTACACATTTGGATCTTAGGAATTTTGCTTTCTCAGAAATATCAATGTTTCTCTGGCGGTAGGAGATGACTATAACTCTCTCTCCTGAATAAAGCATTTCTAAATTATAAAACTGACCTTGATATTGAACAATTGAGGAGTGTATGAAAAAAAAAAAAACCTCTTATATATGCACAATTGAAAATTTTCAGTCATAAAGAAAGAACAAAGTTTTGTTTTCTGTAGAAAATTTGGTAGAAATTATGCAAAACATTTACAGAACATTAAATTGGTCCCACGAAGACAAATATATATGGTTGAAATTTTTCCTCTCACATATACATCCTTGATGTTATACAGACAGTTAAGATCATATTTATGCCTTGTAAGGAAAAGTACCATGGTTTAAGTGAACAAGAGATGCAGGAGGGATGAGGGGGCAGAAAGAAGAACAACAGGGCATACAGAAAATGTTCCTGATATACATGATATACAGAAAATGTTCCTGACATACATGGCATACTTGTATGAAAATGTTCTTAACCTTATTGTCTTAGTCAGGGTTTCTATCCCTGCACAAACATCATGACCAAGAAGCAAGTTG
>NC_034595.1:5825208-5835909 GCF_900095145.1 Mus pahari
TTTTTTTTTTCCCTTAAAATAATAATAATAAAACACGCAACATAAACAACAGCAAAATTAATCCTCCCAGGTACAGTGGATCTCCCCTGAGTGCTGAAGATAATTGGTTCTTCTTTTCTCCTCAGGAGCTTAAGGTTTTCGTCCATAAAATAGGGAGTCTAAGTAGGTCTGAGCTTCTTTCCGATGTTGTTTTCTTTAAGATGATAGCAATTAATGTCTATCTGATGCACTTCTAGCTTCTGTATTCCATACCTTCTTTTGTGTGCTACGTGGAGGTCTGTGGAAAGGAGCCTTCCTGTCTACCTCGGCTGTGACACGTGTGTCTTCATGTCTCTTGAGTCACACTTCTGCCCACTAGACTGACCCATTTTAAAGTGATTCATATTTTTTCTCGGTGTGCTTTGCCATCTGTTTGTGCCCAGCGTGCCCTCTCCCCTTGTGCTTCAAAGGATAAGCCACCGATTTCATCTCTTTAAGTCTGCCTTTCAGCAACTGGGTTTCTGTGGTCAGTTATTTTCAGCTCAGTTATGAATTTGTAGCTCTTCCTAATTTTAGCTTGAAAGTGACTTCTTTTGCTTCTGTTTTGTTTTGTTTTGTTTTGTTTTTCTCCAAGATCCTACTTTTCTGAACCAAAACAAACATGTTTTGTGGAAAGGACTTATGAGTGATAAGTTTGCATTCACCTGCTTTGCAGAAAGTGTCTAGCAGCTGTAGGAGTTTCTCTGTGGAATTTTTATGGTCACTTATGTATGAAATCATATCATCTGCAAATAAAGGTGCTTTGACGTCTTCCTTTCCGATTTTATCCCTTTGATCTCCTTCAGCTGCATTATCCCTCTACAACTTCAATTACTATATTGAATAGGTATGGAGAAAAAGGGAAACCTGTCTTGTTTCTGCTATTAGGGAAACTTTAGGAGATTCTCTCCATTTAAGTTGAATCTGACCATAGCCTTGATGTATATTGTGTTTATTATGTTGAGGCATGTCCCTTGTTTAGCTAATCAATCCAGAATTTTTATTTGATACGGTGTTAGATTTGTCAAAGGCCTTTTTCTGCATCTAATGAAGTGATTATGTGAAGATTTTTTTTTTTTTTATCTTTCAGTTAGTTTATATAGTGAATTAAAATGTATTGATTTTCATATGGTGAACCATCCCTGCATTTCAGGGATGTTACCTACTTCATCATGGTGGATGATCTGTTTGATGCATTCTTAGATTTGGTTTGCAAATATTTTATTGAGTATTTTGGAATATATGTTCAAAAAAATTAGTAGCCCTCCTATATACAAATAACAAATGACTGGTCCATGAGCATGAGACATTTTTCCATCTTCTGATATCTTTTTAATTTGTTACTTCAAAGACTTGAACTTCTTAATTTATAAGTTTTTCACTTGATTGGTCAAAGTTTCCCCAAGATACTTAATGCTGTTTGAGGTTATTGTTAAAGTTATTGTTTCTCTCTTTTCTTTCTCAGATCATTTGTTATATTAAATGGCTATCCTACCAAAAGCAATCTACAGATTCAATAGAATATTCATCAAAATTTCTACACACTATTTAAAGATCTTGAAGGACAATTCTCAATTTTACATGGAAAGACAAACACAGATATGAACACACACACACCACCACCACCACCAACAACAACAACAACTAAAAGAATCCTGAATAATCTGGTAAAGCAAACAAAAACATATATTGGAAAAGGACAACTATGTCATCAGTTGTTCTCTTCAACTGGATGTCTGCATGTAGAAGAATGCAAATAGATCCATGCTTATCACCATGTACAGAAAACAACTCCAAGTGGATCAAAGACCTCAACATAAAATCAGATACACTGAAACTGATGGAAAAGAAAGTGAGAAATAGCCTTGTATTCATTGTTACAGAACAAGACTTTCTGAACATAATAATGCTAGTTTAGGCACTAAGATCAACAATTAATAAAGAGGACCTCATGAAAATGAAAAGCTTCTGTAAGGCAATGGACACCATTAGTTGTGGTGTTTCCTCAGGAATATGGAAATTGATCTACCTCAAGCTCCATCTATACCACTCTTGTGCATATAACCTTAGGATGCTTCATTCTCCTACAAGGACACTTGCCCAGTTATGTTCAATGCAGCTCTATTCATGATAGAAATTCTAAATGACTTAGATGTTCTTCAACAGAAGATTTGGTAAAGAAAATGTGGTAAATTTATACAATGAATTATTACTCAACTGTTTAAAAATTAAAAATGAAAATTGCCAGCAAATTTCTAGAAAAAAAAATCCTCTTGAGTGAGGTAACTCAGACACGAAAGATAAATATGTTATGTATTTGTTACACGTGAATATTAGCTATTAAGTAACTGATAAGCAAGCTACAAATCTTAGACCCATAGACATTAGATATTGAGGAAGGGACTAGGGGGCACACATGGATATTCCTGAGAGGAGGCAATAGATTAGAACTATTATGGCTAGACTGGGGATTGGGTGATTAGAACAGGAGGTTAAGTTGGAAAGGGAGAAGGGGTATGGAGTTGAGTAAGGAAATTAGAGAAGAGACAGCTAGGATTGACAGCATTTGAGAGGTAGTTTGGAAATCTATTGAAGGATAAGCTTCCTAAAATAACAGAAGGATGTTATAATGAAGTCTCCAAATAAAAAAGTAAGGGGCAAAATTTAACTTGTTATCTCTCCTTACCAAATGAAGCTTCAAGTACTGGGACTGGCTTACATGCAATTGAGTTATTGAGTAAAGGGGTCTCATGCAAATCACCAAAAAAAAAAAAAAAAACCAAAAAAAAAACCAAACAGGATATTGACAAGACAAGTTGCTCTCTTACAAACTGACATCAAGACCACATTGTTAAAGACCACATCCACACCACTCATTTAAAATGGAGAGGTGGCACTGCTGCATATATAGTAGAGCCTTAATGCTTATATTCTGGTGTCTGGTATGGGAAGGTACTCTGAAGGCTGACAAAAGAGAAGCATAAACATCAGCACAGCTGCAAATCTTTTGGTCTATAATTTGTCCTCCTTCCAAATTGTGCTAGGCCAGTAGTCATACATAGCTTACAGAAAAAAGGGTGGAATTTAAGAATATCATCCTGAGTGAGGTAACCCTGTCACAAAAGAACACACATGGTATGCACTCCTTAGTAGGGGGAACAAAATATTCACAGGAGGAAATATGGAGATAAAGTGTAGAACAGAGGCAGAAGGAAAGGCCATCCAGAGACTGCCCCACCTGGGGATCCATCCCATATTCAGTCGCCAAACCCATACGCTATGGTGGATGCCAGGAAGTGCTTGCTGACAGGAGCATGATATAGCTGTCTCCTGAGAGAAACTGCCAGAGCCTGGCAAATACAGAGGTGGATGCTCACAGCTAGCCATTGGGCTGAGCACAGGGTCCCCTATGGAGGAGTTGGAGAAGGTACTGAAGGAGCTGAGGGGGTTTGCAGCCCCTGGGGGTTGGGTGGGAGGAGCAACAGTGTCAACTGGGCAGACCCCCAGTAGATCCCGGGGACTGGACCACCAACCAAAGAGTCCACATGGAGGGACTCATGGCTCTGGCCACATATGTGACAGAGGATGGCCTTCTTGGACATAAGTGAAAGGAGCGGTCCTTGGGCCTGAGGGTCTTTGATGCCCCGGTGTAGGGGAATGCCAGTGCAGGAAGATGGGAGTGGTTGGGTAGGTGTTGGAGAGGAAGGGCAAGGGCGAAAGGGGTAGGGGGTTCCAGAGGGGACACCTGGAAAGGGGATAACATTTGAAATATAAATAAAGAAAATACCAAATAGAAGAAAATAAAAGACAATCATCAACTAATATCTGATTTGATAGAAGGCACATTCCATGAGATAAAATTCATACCTGAAACTGTTCGGTGACCAAGAGCCAGAGACTAGATAGCCCAAAGACCTTGGGTAAAACCAAAGACTACTGATCTTTAAAAACTAAACAAAACCAAACAAAACCCTGATAAAATAACTCCTAAGGATATTCCATTATACTACTGAATCAGTGCCTTAATCAGCTATCATAAGAGAAACTTTTTCCTATAGCAGATGAGAACAATAAGATATTTCTCAAAGAGATATGTTGGAACACACGTTTAAGTGAGATATCTCCATTAATCCCTTCTTCTCAGATTTCAGGGAACCTGGAGGAAGAGGAGGAGGAAAGAGTTTAACAGTCAGAGGAGATGGAGGACACCAGAAGGATAAAACTTAGGAAATCAATAGAGCAAAGCTTATGCAAACTCACATACTGTAGTAGCAAGCACAAGGCCTACATAGGTCTGTGCCAAGTTCTCTGAATATATATTATATCTTTCAGTCTATTGTGTTTAAGTGATGCCTAAATGTGTGAATGAGTGTGTCTCCGACTCTTGTGTCTCCTCTTGTCTTTTTTCCTCTTGTTGGTTTACCATATCTACCTTTGATGTGATATTTTATGTTAAGACTTATTATATTGTATTTTTTTTATGTTTTGTTGTTATTATCACTTGGAACTCTGTTCTTTTCCGATGAAAGACAGAAGGCAGTAGATCCCGACTGGGGTGTGTGTGTAAGAGAGAGGAGTCGACACAGAGGAGAACTGTAAACAGAATGCCTTATATGAGAAAAGAATCTAGTAAGACTATTGAAAATGAAAGTGGAAAAAAATGAAAGGAAGTACATTTAACTGTGCATATCTTTTTGGCTTTCCAAAGACTACAGTCAATATTTTGTTTTGCCAAACAAACAGTAATTCTTGCTATATTGTGCTTTAAATATGTATCCAATGTTAAAGTCTGATTCTTACTGTGTTTATATACATTTATCTTTTATTCCATTTTATCTATGGACTTAAATTATCAACAATTTTTCTATATTATATCTGAACATCATAGAGATTAAATAATGACTACTATACCAAATATGACAAAATCATTGCATAATTATTCTTTCCAATAGAAATCACACTTTCTTATTGCATATTCTCTTTATTGATGATTGTGCTACCATGAGACTGTATTTAAGTAAATTCTGGAATCACCTACTTCATTTTCACAACCACATTCCAGATTTCATAATACAGGTTTCAATATTACTGTGGTCAAGGTAACATTATAGAATACTGCAAGAGTGAAAACTCTTTCTTTGATGCAATCAATACAAACCAGTAAAACCATAGCGAAAAAGTCATTCTATCCCTTGAATTGAAAACATTGAGAAATAATGATATTTTCTTTATTTAAGTCTTACCACATATATCAACTTCTGCACCTCACTTTTTTAGCAGTATTAACAAATCACCTTTACATACATTAGATCCTGTGAATATTAGAGCATTTACACTTTGTATGTAAAAGTGAAAGCCTTCTAAAACCATGTGTGTATTTCCATGAGAAGTATTTTCCAGTCAGTCAATTTGTTTACATCTTCAATAAGTTTGCCAGGTTGAGTTCATCCTTAACACTATAAATACCTTAAGACTGCTTCTTAAATCTTCACAGAGTGTCTTACACTCTGTGATGTTCTTTGACTCTAAGAAACAATGGCTTTTACTATACAATAAAAATACTTGAAACTGAGAGTGTTGAAAGCAAAGCAGTTCGTTTTTCAGACTTCCAAAGTCAGCCATCAGCCTAGAGAAAAGGGCAGACAGGCAGATCTGAGACAAAACAGTCCCTCCTAAGGATCATGGTTTTCTCCAGTTCTGTCTGGCTATGTGTGCTCAGTCACACAGCAGCCTGTCTACTTCTCAACTCTAAGGTAAGTTAAAATGCTACCAGGCAAGCAAGCAGGCACTAGTTAGGAACTAGGAAAGACGGTCCTAAAGCCTTCAAGCTATAGGAAGAAGTTTTCCTTATGACAGTTGAATAAGTTTCAATTATATAGCAGAATATCATTAGGAGTAGTTTTATCAGGGTTTTGTTTTGGTTTGTCTCCAATTCCTTAATGAGCTCTAAACATACCTTATGCTGAAAACAGACCATAATGATTTATTTCGTACATGATTAGAGAACATATAATTGCCTGTGTATTTTTTTCATGAAAGTGTAAAATATTTGATTCCCAAACATTGGGTGTCCAGTAAGAATGCCACATGGAGATGTTGAGTCAGTTCTTGCTAATCAAAAGTCACCTAGATGTCTGTGAATGTCTCCAAAGGGGTCTATGAATAACGAGAGGACCATAACTTAGCCTGACCCCCGTTGAAGCTCTTTATCATCCATTCACTTATTCTTTGCATTCATCCAAATGACGTTCATATTTCAACTATTTAAAGTAGTGAATAAACTTCTGACACACAGGGCAGGCTGTAGCAATCTGCTTCCTGTCATTCCTGGGCAGCTGTCCTTGTGATAAATCATCTTGATAAATTGCCAGGCAGATTGGCAGAATATTTGCTCTTCAACATTAGCTATTCTTAGTGATCCATTGGGAGTTTTCCTTTCCCCCCAGACCATAAAAAAACAAAACAAAACAAAACCAAGAACCAGAATAATGAGTATCAACCATAAAGTGAATCTAATACTTGTAGTTGGTTGAGCTCACAAGACACCTTGTCACTTTTATCCAGATTGGCAAGGTTGTTTGAACTCAGAACTCAGAAATCAAGTTCCATTTTTAGATCTAAAGTTTTTTTTCCAACATCTACATCTGTATGAAACTCTTTTTTTTTATGGTTTTAGAGCTTTATTGTAGAAAGGCAGGGAGAAAGAGAGAAGGTAGAAAGAAGGAGAGAGGCCTGCCTTGGCCATGTGGAGAGAGGGGGGAAAGGGAGAGAGGGAAGGAAGGCTAGAGATGCTAGTAAGAAATGTGAGAGCTTAAAAAAGTAAAACTCTTTAAAGTCTTTGGTGCATTATTTCTTTGCAGATGTAATGAGCCAATACAGACCAGATTGGATTACATGTTTTTTATTATGATTATTTTATTTATTTTTGGTAGGATGGCCACTTTTACTATGTTAATCCATGAGCATGGGAGATCTTTCCATCTTCTGAGGTCTTCTTCAGTTTCTTTCTTGAGAGACTTGAAGGTCTTATCATACAGATCTTTAAATTGTTTAGTTAAAAGTACACCAAGATATATTATTTGTGACTATAGGGAAGGGTGTTGTTTAGGGTCCCTATTTTCTTTCTCAGTCTGTTTATTATTTGTATAAAGGAAGGCTACTGATTTGATTGACTTAAATTTATATCCAGCTACTTTGTTGAAGTTGTTTATCAGATATAGAAATCTCTAGTAGAATTTTTGGGGTTTCTTTTGTATAAGTATTAGAGAGATTAAGAATTCAAGGCCCATACCTAAATATAATAAAATCAATATATTGTAAACCAACAGCCAATAACAAGTAAAATGGAGAGATACTCCAAGCAATCTCATTAAAATCAGGGACAAGACAAGTTGGCACACTGTTCAGTATAGTACTTGGAGTCCTAGGTAGAGCAATAAGACAATAAGAGGAGAACAGGGGGATACAAGTTGGAAAAGAAACCAAGGTAACACTATTTTCGGCTTATATTACATAATGTCAGGTTTACCGCGGAAACTGCTCTCAGGGGAGTTCACTGACTCCAAGTATTGAGGCCAGGGGAGTCACATGAGGGGGTGGGAAGAAAAAGGGCATGTGCAGAGAGAGAAAAGGAGAAGACGAGAGAGAGAGAGAGAGAGAGAGAGAGAGCAATGTCTGGATTATATAGGGAGGAGCCTCTGGGGGCAGGGCAGTCCAGCCCTCAGCTAGAAAGCTCAGTGTTGGTGGCAGGGTGTACTGGGTAGGGACTGAAGGATGCTGAGAGAGCCTGGAGAGCAGGTCTGTTCTAATATGTAAGATATGCACCTCAGTCACTTGTCCTGGGGTCTGAAACCAAACAGATTTTTCTTCACTAATTGCCGAGAATGCCTAAAATCCTTCCTCCAATTCTAACAAGTGATATATGAATAAAAATAAACAGACAAATAAGTTATTTGCCTCACCCTTCTGTGCAGTAGGGAATTTGGTCCTGACTGTGCTGAGTTCACAGTGAGAAGGACACATGAAAACGAAACAGCACAGTTGTGTTCCAGCTGTGCTCTAATAATAAACATTATGGTTTATGGTATTCCTAATTCATGTTCAATTTCAAGTACCTTTGATGACTTTTTCTGCATTTTCTGGACTGGGTATCGCGGGATGGGTTTGCTATCCCAAGTCAAAACTCTGACCCATAATTGTTCCTGTCTGAAAGAACTGCAGGTATAGAAATGGAGAGAAGCCTGAGGAAAAGAAGGTGCAGCAATAGGACCAAAGTGGGATCCAGGTCGAGGGGAGAGTCAAATGCTGTTTCTATTTCTACATATTAACGAGAAAGAGGATCTGTACTATCCAGAATTTTTGTGTTTATTCCTGTTAGGAAATGAAGATTTACCCTATACAGACAGGCTTTGAGTTTCTTACTAAGTAGTGACACTTGCTCAGTTTCTCATATAGCTATATAGTATTATGAATCTAGATTAAAATACATAATTCACATTCCATAATTTTATTTACTGACATAAGGCTGAGGCTTGAATTACATCTTTAATCATGATTTTTGTCTTTTTTGCATGAAATCAGTTTTGTTTACTTCTCCTGTGACCTTTATAATCTACCAATTGAAAGGTCATACACAATGTCAAAGTTTTCCCAACCTAAATATTGATAACATGATCAAAGATAAACTGGTGCTAGTGATGGTAGTTAATAGTTATATAATTCTTAGTATATGGCAGGACTCTGGTAAGTGTTTTATACATGTTGAATCATTTAACTTGCACAAAACATATCTGAATTTTGGCAGCCATTTTACGGATGGGGAAATCAGGACTCTGAGTTACCAAGTAAGCCATAGAAAATGACAGAGCTCAGGAGTGACAGTCTAGAAGAAGAATACGTTTTTATGAATAATTTCACATTTCAAATGGTTATTTGCTACAATTCCAGGTCATGTGCAGAACATTTTGTATTCAATTGCAAATGTATTGCTTTAGCCCACTGCTAGAAAATATATCTTCTAAACTGACCCACTTCTTTCTCTTCAGAGAAAAACTGTGATTTGCTGTGGAAGGAAAACTTAGTATATAACTATAAAAACACATATTTTACCCAAGCACCGCTGTCATTTTAGATTTCTGACTGATGTCCCTTAGCTATATTATACATTACTTAAATTATTCTAAATGATGTACTATTTCAATTGAAACAGGAAATACCTTTATCATAAGCTTCTAATGAACTGAGAAAATATTCAGCAAAATTTTCCTTTGTTAATTCAAAATTTTAGTTTTTGTGAAAATTCTATACATTAGTACTCTATAGTTTGAAAGCTTGTCCTCAGAGGAATCTTGGAGGTCAGGTTCAGCTGGATTCCTTCAAGTCCTGTGCTTCAGGTATTTGATATCTTTAGCAAAAGGGTCTTAACTTGCAAGAATATGTCTGTGCTTATACATGGATTCTTACATAAATAATGTTTCTCCATGGCCTTTTCAAACATCATCAGTGCCAATCTTGATGGAACAATGAGTTTCATTAGCAAAACAGTTATTAACAAAGTAACAAAGCAAAAATTAAAACTTTAACTTTTGATTTTTTAAATTATATTTAATCTTTTTTTTTTAAACACTCCAGATTTAATTTCCCTCCCGGTCCACCCTCTGTCTGTTCAACATCCCATACCTCCTTCCCCACCCCCTGTCTCCAGGAGGATGTCCCCACTCCCCATCTCCCACCTCACCAGACCTCTAAACTCTCTGGGGCCTCCAGTCTCTTGAGGGTTAGGTACTTCTTCTCTGACTGAACCCAGACCCAGAAGTCCTCTGCTATATATGTGTTGGCGGCCACATATCAGATGATGTATGCTGCCTGGTTGGTGATCCAATGTCTGAGAGATCTCAGAGATCCATATTGAGACTGTTGGTTCTCCTACAGGGTAGGCCTCCTCCTCAGGTTCAGTTTTTTCCTAATTCAACCACAGGGGCCAGCAGCTTCTGTCCACTGGTTGGATGCAAATATTTACATCTGATGCTTTCAGCTGCTTGTTGGGTCTTTCTATTTAAGGGCAGTCATGATAGGACCCTTTTGTGAGCACTCCATAACATCAGTAATAGTGTCAGGCCTTGGAATCTCCCCTCGACCTGGATCCCACTTTGGTCCTATTGCTGCACCTTCTTTTTCTCAGGCTTCTCTCCATTTCTATACCTGCAGTTCTTTCAGACAGGAACAATTATGGGTCAGAGTTTTGACTTGGGATAGCAAACCCATCCCGCGATACCCTGTCTTTGATGGAGGTAGGCTTTACAAGTTTCTTCTCCCCACCATAGGACATTTCATCTAAGGTCCTTCCCTTTGAGTCCTGAGAGTCTCTCACCTCCCAGGTCTCTGGTGCATTCTGGAGGGACCCCCCCCACACACACACACCAATCTCCTACCTCCTGAGGTAGCCTATTTCCATTCTTTCTGCTGGCCTGCAGGGCTTCAGTCCTTACCCAATACCTGATCATATTCTACTACCCAGTCCTGTCCCATTTCCCTCCCAGGTCCCTCCCTCCCAACCTGCTTGTGATTGCTTTCTTCTCCTGCCCACGTGGAACTGAGGCATCTTCACTTGGGGCCTTCAGCTTGCTGATCTTTTTGAGTTCTGTGTATCTTGGGTATTCTGTACTCTTTTTTTTTTTTTTTTTT
>NC_034595.1:5836074-5843574 GCF_900095145.1 Mus pahari
ACTCAGGATGATATTTTCTAATTCCATCCATTTGCCTGCCAAACTCAGGATGTCCTCATTCTTAATAGCTGAATAGTATTCCATTGTGTAAATGAACCTCATTTTCTGTATCCATTCTTCTGTCCTGGGATATCAGGGTTGTTTCCAGATTATGGCTATCACAAACAAGGCCACCATGAACATAGTTGAGCACATGTCGCTGTGGCATGGTGGGTCATCTTTTAGGTATATTCCCAAGAGTGGTACTGCTAGGTCTTCTGTTAGATCTATTTCCAAGTTTTTGAGGAATCTCCAGATTGATTTCCAGAGTGGTTGTATCAGTTTACAATCCCACCAACAATAGAGGAGGGCTCCTCTTTCTCCACATCCTTGCCAATATGTGCTGTCACCTGAGGGTTTTATCTTAGCCATTCTGATTGGTGTAAGGTGGAATAACATTGATTGCATGCATTCTAAAGAATTTAATTCAAAAGTGCATAGGTAGAAGCTCCTTTCTATTTAAAAAAAAATTGGAAATGAGGCTGGTTCCTCCTTAATATATGTATTTATTGAAGTATTGAGATAAATTGTTAACTAAATGCATTTAGGGCAAATGCATCCAGGGCTGACCTACTAACTTGAGATATATATTTAACTTTATGATGATATCTTACTGTTCATAATGTATGTATGACTCTGAAATATTGATTTTTAAGTGAAACAAAATTTAAAATGATTTGCTGGCTAAATAAATCTCTAAATTATATAATTTTTTTATCTTTTAAAATTTGTGTCGAATGAAGCTGGAGAGGTAGCTCAGCAGTTAATGGCTCTTGTTTCTCTTGTCAGACCCCAGCCTCCAGTCAGACCCCAGCCTCCAGTCAGACCCCAGCCTCCAGTCAGACCCCAGCCTCCAGTCAATCAGGCATCTCACAAACACTTGTAACTCCAGCTCTAAGGGACCTAATGTGATATTTTGGCTCCTCTGGACATCATTTCAAACACATACACAAAATCAAAAGTAAAGTAGATCTGAGATAATCTAAAATTACTAGTTATGAGTTACATAGATCTTGAACACTTTTTCAAGTGATTATAAGAACTAAGAATCCCACAGAGGAACATAATAATATATCTGTAAGTGCCTTAAACTCAGTTACTTAAGGACCTTACAGGAAGCAGATTTGCTTCCTTTATTCTAATTTATTTGTAGTTAAAATAGAATTATATCACTTTCTCCTTCACTTTAGTAACTCAGATCCATCCCATACACCCACTTCAATATATATATATATATATATATATATATATATATATATATATATATAGTGTTCTCTTTGGTTGGTGTTTTAGTCCCAGGGAGCTCTGGAGATACTGGTTAACTCATATTGTTGTTCCTCCTATGGGGCTGCAAACCTCTTCAGCTTCTTGGATACTTTCTCTAGCTCCTTTTTGGGGGGCCCTGTGCTCTGTCCAATGGAAGGCTATGGCATCCACTTCTGTATTTGTCAGGCACTGGCAGAGCCTCTCAGGAGACAGTTATATCAGGCTCCTGTCAGCAAACTCTTGTTGGTATCCACAACAGGGGACTCATGACTCTAGCTGCACATGTAGCAGAAGATGTCCTATTCGGTCATCAATGGTAGGAGAGGCCCTTGGTCCTGTGAAGGTTCTATGTCTCAGTATAGGGGGATGCCAGGGCCAGGAAGCAGGAGTGGGTGGGTTGGTGAGCAGGGGGAGGGGGAAGTACAGAGAGCATAGGAGGTTTTTGGAGGGAAAACTAGGAAAAGGGATAACATATGAAATGTAAATAAAGAAAATATCTAATAAAAAAGAAAAAATACCAACTTAATAAAAATAAAAGCATATATCTTTGTTAGGAAAGAAAGAAGGAAAAAAGAAAGAGAGAGAGAGAGAGAGAGAGAGAGAGAGAGAGAGAGAGAGAGAGAGAAAGAAAGAAAGAAAGAAAGAAAGAAAGAAAGAAAGAAAGGANGAAAGAAAGAAAGAAAGAAAGAAAGAAAGAAAGAAAGAAAGGAAGGAAGGAAGGAAGGAAGAAGGAAAACATAGAAGGGTCCCTTAAGCATGCAAGCTGGAAAGCCCAGAAAACCTGAAATGTTAAGGGAAATGGAGAAGAAAATATGCCCTAGATTGTAACACATGTAAACTTTAACCAAGCAAATAACATTTTATGAGCACATGGATCTTCTAAGATTATTTATATTACTCTGGTACTAACATGAAACCCATGGATCATAGTAGGCAGTTCATCCACCATTGAGGAACCTCCCAACCTCTAAATGCCTCTTGATGTCCTACCATTTAGGAAGATTTACAACTAAGCCACCAATATAATATATTTTGACGGGTAACAAATAATAAGGTCAGCATTGACTTAAAAATACATCACTTTCTTGGCATCACTACATGGGATATGTCTAAACAGACAGTGGATACTGGTATCATAAACCATTTAATATAGCATTTTAGCAGTTCTAGATATTGAAGTTCCTACCTCTCTAGTTTCATATCTGTCATAAACTGAATATTATTTCGACAGTTCCCATTATCTACCTATCTTCCTAATTTTGTCTGTTTCTTATGCTTCCCGCTTATGGAAGTATGAGCAGTATACCAGTATACCTGAAGACTTGACCATACAACTTGCTTTTTGCCAATGAAACGTGACATTCAAATTAGGGCCTAAAGAGGTACCTGATGTTTATGCCTGTATTCCTGTCATAGACAATGATAAGAATGTCTCAAGTTAGGTCTTTATCCCCCCAAACTATACAGTAATGTTTTAAGTATATGAATCCAGGCCACATTCAAGAGACATGTGGTCCAAGTGTTCTTTGCCCAGGTCAGCAAATTGGTGGTCTGTGTTTCTGTGAGTTCAAATACAAGCATATTTGCTGTAGGCTTCAGAGATGTTTTCTGCTTGGCCTCTATACAACTTATAAAATTATTTTGTGTCATCCATTATACTGGTTACATACTGGATCTAGAAGTGTCATTAGTTTGCTTTGAAAACTAGTCTACAACTAGTATTTTTTTATAATGTATATAACTGCTGAAATTTGAGTCTTGGTTTTCTCTTTCAGAGGTTTTTTAAATCTAGATGTCCCATTATATGCATCAATTATTTAGAAATATGAAAATAACCATCCCTTCTGACACTAAATATTTTATACATTTGCAAAGTTGGTGATTTAGAGAATAATATATGATAGATATTTTTCTTCCAAGAGCCTTGAATTATGTTGATATAAAGTAGGTCAAAGACTTTTGAAAGCTTCAATTCTTAGCATATAGACCAATCATTTTGTTCTCTGTTCACACAAGTCCTTTTGCAGAAGTGCTATTCAATAAGACATGCATCTATTTTGAATGTTTTTTCCTCTCTTACCCATGAACTTCAGATCTAATTATCAGAAATCTCAGTTCAAATTCATGTTTAATTGCTTATTCTTTCCCTAATGTACCTAGACTGCAGCAAGCATCCTTCTACATACTCCTATAGTTCTTATTTAAGTTTTTAATGTTTAATGCAACTATTTTCTACCCTCTACTCATTTTCAGTTCCAAAAATTTATGTGTCATATATATATATATATATATATATATATATATATATATATATAATATGTATATATTTTGTATAAGTGATGGAGGGATTGAGAAATAGATTACCTAAAGAAATGCTTTGAATTAATAACTCATAACACATGACAAAAATAATATTCCACTTCTCTGCCAAAGAATTTTGACTCTTGTGAGTATCTGCCAGTTGTCTTCTCTACCACTTGCATGGTATTTAGGGTCTTTTATTACTGAGTTCAAATAAATCATAAATATTAGGAAGATTCCATTTAGTCTTGTTGGTTAGTAAATAACTTACATTGATAGGGTTTCATTAAATAATAGAAATATTCCTGACAAGCAACCTTCACACATGGTTTCTTTCTGTATGCTACAGCTTCAAGCAACAAATTTTGGGGTAATTTATATATAATAGTAGTCCTACTTGGCATGCATATGTCACAATATCATTCCCTACAAGACAAATATGTGTGATTACATTCTCTAAGTAATACTGAAATACTCCAAAATCATACTCCGTGAAAGTCGTAACTGCTCAAGTAAAATTAGTTTGCCTTTTCATTTAACTGCTATTTTGTTTTATACAGAGATTAAGTTTTTAGTGTATGGATATTTTTAAAAGTAGTTTGGACATACTTAAGTTAGAAAGTATTGAACAAGACATAAATATTGAGAGAATAATGGGTCAATGATGCTGTTTTCTAAACTTAAGAACATTGAAGGTCAAAAGTAGATCATAAGTTTTATTTTAAATTTCTGACTTATCTGATCATAGTGGCGACAACCTTTAATCTCAGCACTCAGAAGACAGAAACAGATGGAAATGGGTGTATGAGTCCAATCTGCTCACTCTAGTGAATCCTAGGCCAAAGGTGCTACCTGGTAAGACCTTTAGAAAGATGACTAAACACTGTGTGGAGTTGTGTTGACCTGTGCAGATCTTGTCTGCTGAACCTGGGATCTGAGGGCCTGTAAGAAAGGGACAGACTATAGTCTGTAGACTATAGGCTATAGACTTCACTCCAGTATTAGTGTACTTTTATACACAAATGAACCAAAGAAAGCAATGTTCCAAGGAGGGCTGTTTGAGTCCAGAAAACCATGATCAGGAAAACATGTAGATAAACATCAATAAGTACATACTAAATATTAACAGAGCAGCCTTTCCCCAGGACTTTTTCAGAACAGAAAAATTTAAACACAATTGCCTGGCATGTAGTGTAGATTATGTCAGGGACAGCACAAAAGCAGGGCAGAAGGTCAAATCCAGATTCATGGTGCGTGACCAGGTTGGATTCGATAGCTATGTTCTGACATCCAACAAGAATAAACATGTCTTATAAATGAAACATAAATGTGTGTCACAAGAGGCATGGTATCATGTCTAAGCAAAAAGGCAAGGAACAAAATTCACCTGAGGTAAAGGGCCTCCTGCTCTTTCTCCTGGAGACCCACTCATAGTTCCCCAAGGCATTGTTCATCTTGGATCTTTCCTTTGACTATGCTCTGTGTCTTAGTCAGGGTTTCTATTCCTGCACAAACATCATGACCAAGAAGCAAGTTGGGGAGGAAAGGGTTTATTCGGCTTACATTTCCATATTGCTGTTGATCACCAAAGGATTCAGGACTGGAACTCAAGCAGGTCAGGAAGCAGGAGCTGATGCAGAGGCCAGGGAGGGATGTTCTTTACTGGCTTCCGTTCCTTCCGCTGGGTTGCTCAGCCTGCTCTCTTATAGAATCCAAAACTACCAGCCCAGAGATGGTCCTACCCACGAGGGGCCTTTCCAGCTTGATCACTAATTGAGGAAAATACCTTACAGCTGGATCTCATGTAGGCATTTCCTCAACTAAAGCTCCTTTCTCTGTGATAACTCCAGCTGTGTCAAGTTGACACAAAACTATCCAGTACACTGTGGCAGACTGTAGAAAAAATGTCATGTTCTTTTGTGTTTTAATGCTTTAAAAAATTACTAAAAGCACATGCTATGGCTCAAACATGATATAATTCTGTCTCTCTAAAGCTTATGTGCTCAAAACTTAGAAAACTCTAAGTGGAGGGGATCAACAGGCATCATATTGTTTGAACCTATTATCTACTTTCCCTCTATATACCAAATAAACCTCTTTTCTTTATGCAATACCCAGCATGGTCATACTTTACTATAACAACAAAAAGCCGTCTGAGACACTAGATACCACACTTCCACTCCATTTTTACCACATAGGAAATTTAAAGTAACAGATGCCCATAGATACTAAACGTAACCATTGAATTTGAGTCCAGTTAATAAGACAGACCTTCAAACCACAGATGATCGATAAACAGAGCAAGAAGCATGGCTCTAGCAATCAGATATCCCATACGTCCCGAACCTTTGTCAGAAGGGATAGCATTCACTCTTGTTAAGGTATCTTTTATTTGCTTGATATAGTTGTTGCCTTGGAGGCTTACTACCTCTGTCTCCTAACCTAGGCCTAGTTCTGGAAGCTTCTAGCCTCTGTACAATCTAATCTAAGCCTAGATTGTTTTCAGCATCTGAGACTTATGCTGGCAACTTAGCTGCTATGGCTCCAAACACTTCTCCACACTGAGTGATTCAAACTGACTTATTTCAGCTTCAGCTGAATTCCTGTCCTTGTCCTTATACTAACTTCTAGAATTTATTCTCATAGTCTGTCTCCTCATTCTTTGGCTTTTCTGTCCTCTCCTGTGTCTAGCTTGTTCTCTTTCTCTGCAACCTTTCTCTGTAAAACTGTCCCAGTAAGACTGTTCTCTGTGCTTTTCTTTCTTTCTGCACTCCTCTCTCATAAGTATTCTCTCTTTTTTCCTCTCTGTTCTCCTGAGAGTTGGACATATCCTATTCTGTCAAATATTTCTTTGATTCATCACATTGTCTGCTACTCAATTAGACATCACTTACAAACATAGTTACCTCCTTCGGCAAACTAACTTTACCTTCATTGTTTGAAATTAAAGTTGTGTACTAAAGGTGGGTATGTATTCCATACATACATGATCTGTGAAAAGATTATGGTGATCTTTTGGTTGTGCTCTTGGATTCGGTTTGCAAGTATTCTACTGAGAATCTTTGCACGGACATTCATAATGGAAATGAGTCCATTTCCATTCTCTTTCATGTTGGGACATGATGTGGTTTTTGTATATGTGTAATTGTGACCTTGTAAAATGCATTGGTCAACATTCTTTATGTTTCTAATTTTTGGAATAATTTGAGAAGTATTGACATTAATTCTTCTTTGAAAGTCTGGTAGAATTCTGTCTTCAAACTATCAGGTCACAGCCTGTTTTAAGTTGGGGAAATTATAATGACGGCTTTTGTTTCACTAAGAGTTATAAGTCTGTTAAATGGTTTGTCTGTTTCTTACTTAACTTCAGTAATGGCAAGTATAGAGAAAATTATCCATTTCTTTGGGTTTTCTGATTTAGTTCCATATAGTCTTTTGAAATATATCCTGAGGATTCTCTTTATTTCCTCATTGTTCTTGATATGTGCACCTTTTCATTTCTAATTTTATTAATTTGGATATTTTCTCTCTGCCTTTTAGTGCAATAGATTTTGTCCATTTTATTAATTTTTCTAAAGAGAAAACCCAACAATTTGTTTCATTGATTCTGTATTGTTTTTGTTGTTTTGCTTTTAATGATTTCAGACCTAAGGGTAATAATTTCTTCCTGTCTAAACATTTTAGGTGTCACTTGTCATCTTCTTCTTCTTCTTCTTCTTCTTCTTCTTCTTCTTCTTCTTCTTCTTCTTCTTCTTCTTCTATATATGCTGTTAAATAACTAGTATGAGAGCTTGCCAATTTTTTTAATGTAAACACTTAGTGGTAAAACCACTTTTATCATAGCCCATAATATGGGTATTCATTTTCACTCAATTCTAGAAAGGCTTTCATTTC
>NC_034595.1:5845452-5897589 GCF_900095145.1 Mus pahari
TGTGTGTGTGTGTGTGTGTGTAAGCTAGAAGCTAGAAACAACCCAGATGTCACACAACAGAAGAATGGATACAGAAAATGTAGTTCATTTAAACAATGGACTACTACTCAGCTATTAAGAATGAGGACATCTTGAGTTTCGCAGGCAAATGGATGGAACTAGAACATATAGTCCTGAGTGAGGTAACTCAGACACCAAATGACATGCATGGTATGTATTCTCTAATAAGTGGATATTAGCCAAAACAAAAACAAAACAAAAAATTGTAGAGAATAGCCAGGATACAATCCACAGAATTTAAAGTGGTTAACAAGCCGAAAAGCCCAAGTAAGGATGCCTCAATTCCACTTGGGAGGGAGAAGAAAGCAATCACAGGAGGGTCCTGGGTGGGAATGAGGACAGTGAGGGGAAGAGGGGAACATGATCAGGTATTGGGTGGTAGTGGTGAAACAGAACGGAAGTCCTGAAGAGCAGCAGAAAGAATGGAAACAAGCAACCTCTGGAGGTAGTAGGTGAGTGGCAGGGACCTTCAAGAATATACCTGAGACCTGGGAGGTGAAAAACCCACATTCTTATGGGCACCTAATTTTTGAAACAGAATCCAAAAATACTCACTAGAGATTTGTAGTATCTCCACAGCAAATGGTGCTGACCAAACTGAGTGACTACATGTAGAAGAATGCAAGTAAATCCAAATGTATTACCTTACATAAAAAGCCTCCAAATAAATAAAAAAAAAACCTCATTATGAAACCAAAATCACTAATGTTTATAGAAGAGAGGAATAGCCTTGAAATCCATAGCCCAGGAAAAGGCTTTCTAAGAACATCATCAGTTCTTGTACTAATATCAACAACTAAGAAATGGGACCTCATGAAATTGGAAATCTTCTGTGAGGCAATATATTTATCTCATGTGGAGTTAGTGAAGATTTTTTTCCTAATCAATAGGTTGCCAATTTGTCCAAAATTATTCAAAAATATCTTTTAATATATCCAGAAATAACTAAATATCAAGAAAACAAATATAAAACAGTTTTAAAATTGGGTGTAGATCTGAACAGAATTCTCAACAAGGAAACCAAAAGTGCTGAAAATCATTTAAAGAAATGATCAACATACTTAGCTATCAAGGAAATGCAAATCAAAGGACGTCTTCCACCAGTCAGAATGGCCAAGATCAATGAAAGAAGCAATAGCTCATGTTCTTCGTGTGGAATAAGAGAAACACTCATATATTTCTAGTAGAAGTGCAAAGTTGTACAAGTCCTAAGGAATTCAGTGTGATGGTTCCTCAGGAAGAGGAAATTAATCTACCTGAACATAGAACTGTACTAGTCTTGGGTATAAACCCAAAGGAAGATTTACCCTACTGCAGAGACACTTGCTTAACCGTGTTCACTGCTGTTCTATACACAATAGCAAGACATTGTAAACAACATAGATATCTGTCAACAAAAAAATGAACAAAGAAAATATAGTACGTTTACATAATGGTATATTACTCATCTGTTTACAAAAGAAATCATGAAATTTTCATGTAACTAGAAATAATTATCCTGAGTGAAGTATGTCAGACTCCAAAATACAAGTGTGTTATTTATTTGTGGATATTAGCTGTTCAGTCAATGGACTCACAGAGAATATGGCAGCAAGAATACAGTCTGCATTTCTATACTTCCTATATGTATCATGTGTTTTGGAGGAGGATTCCTGAGTATGTGAATGAGTGGCTCTCTTGTTTTTGTGACTTCTTTTCCGTCTCTTTGTTAGCTGTGTCAAATTCCAATGTGCTATTTTCTGAATGTTTTAACCTGTCCTATCCTATCCTATCCTATCCTATCCTATCCTATCCTATCCTATCCTATCCTATCCTATCCTACCCTACCCTACTCAATCCTATCCTATCCTTTCCCATTCTTATCCTTAAAAACATGTTTGTTTACTGAGAGATAGAAATGAAGGGGATCGGGATGGGAGGGAATGTGTCTAGAATTAGGAGGGTATAGAGGAAGGAGAACCATAATCAGAAAATGCAATGTGAGAAAAAATATCTTTAGTAAAAGGGAAAAAGCATTAGCAATCTTAGAAAATTATTTCTGAGAAGGTCCTGTTCCACATGTGTGACCATAAGAGTTTTTCTCAATGCCTTTGACCTCTGTTTATAATTTAGTGTTAGTGATACTAACACATTCTCCTAAGCACTTAATTTCTAATGTGCTTATTCAATTCAGCAGCACAGTCAAATAGGTACCCATTATACACCAAGGAACTGAAAATCAAAACTAACTAACTAAACAAACAAACAAACAAATGTAAGTTTAAAATCATCTTGGTCAAATTGCCATAGCAGCATCAAATGCAATCTTTATATAGTTTGCTTCTCATGTAATTATATTGACCATGTGTATTTTGTCTTACTTGTTTGTCCTGACTAACTCGTGGTAATGAGAGCATCACTAAACTTATAGTCACTGTGGAATTTCATGTTTCCTATGTAAATTTTAATAAAATTCTTAATAAATGATTAAATTAATGAGTAAATGTGCAAAACAGAATTATGCATTTTTATTGTATTGCATACAATCAAATTAATATAATTGAATCAGATTGATTCCAAGAAGTGCTGATTCAGAAAGCAAAGCAAAATATCTTCTGACCTTAATCTCTTAAAATTTTCACCATGTTTTTTCTCAAAGAAGAAAACTAAAACATACCTGCACTTTTTATTTACAATCTTAAATTTATTCACAAAATTAGCAATCTCAGATATTCATAATTCCTAATTGAAATTTATTTCAATTAATTGTTCATTCTTATCAACCAAAATTTCAAGTCATTTTGATTTTCAAAATTATTCATTGAGAAATACCAACTGTTTATAATATTCATTTGTTTATTTTACTTTTTTATTTACAATGATTTATTTAGCTAATATTATTTGGCATTTTTGATCTCTCTCTTACTTTCAAAAAGTTTAAAAGGGAAACAAAACAAAGACAAACAATTAATGCACACACATACACACACCACCACCACCACCACCACCACCACCACCACCAAAACCACGAAAACAAAAGTCAAATCAATCAAGCAAAGGTCAATAAGATGCATAAATGAAGTAAAACCAACTGAAACAAACAAACATCCAAACAAAATCCTCCACAAAAATATCATTGAGTTAGTTTTAGAAGCCTTAATGTGGTACATATAATGTGTCCCTTTTTGTGTTCTTTTTGGGTTTTGTTCTGTACAAAACCAGTTAATTTTGTCTGCTTTAGCTATGGTCATCTTATTTCTATGTTTACTCCCCAGAAGATCTTGGTATTGTCTTGTTTTCTCTTCATGTTTCATTCTTGCTCTTTCTGAAATCTACCTGCCTTCCATTTGATGAATTTAACCATTACTTAAGCCCAATAATTCAGCATTTAGGTTACTATGTTCATGCCCAATCATGTTTTATTTTAGTCATATATCTAAATTTACTTGGATGTGTAGGGAATATACAGTTTATCACATATGTCGAACTTTTAATGTATTTTTGAGAGATTAAATGACATCATTTCCCTTATTTGACTACTTTCTCCTCCTGAGGCTGACTACCAAGGTCCAGCCACCAAGGATTAGAGTCCAGCAATCCAAAGCCCCCTTTGACTCACCTAATTAGCATGTCCAATTATAATTTACCACCTGATTCTAACGCGGAGTTTCAATTTATACCTTTATAAACTACTGTTTCCCTTTCTCCCTCATTCTCTACTTCTTGTCTTTGTCTCTCCTTCCCTGCCCTATGTCACTCCTGGGCAACTAAGTTTGTGCTGAGAACTTGGTCTTGTGAGTCCTGAGCCAATACTTTCTCTCAGTCTTACTTTGGATTGTTGTGGCTTTCCAATATGGGGTAAGTAGGCATGTGTGCTGTCTCTCCAAAGAACGTTTTTTTCACACATGAATTTGCTTCTTGTATTTTCAGATATTCTAAGTGGGTTCTATTCTTTACTTTGAAGCTACTTTACCTTCTCATAAAGTTTTACTTTTCTCTCTCTGGATATTAATACAGAAATGAGGATTGATTTTGACTTTTTTATGCATTGGCTTGGCTAAAAACCTCAGTCTTATAACTCAGAATAAATCCATTGACTTAATGCAACTTACTGTTAAGTACTTAAAATTTTACACTATCCCAATTAAACTGTTAAATTTTATTCTCAATTTAAATATTGTTAAAACAGTGTTTTCTTCTGTTTCAAATTATAGATTCCCTTACTTTGTCATAGAAGAGTGGAAAATAGGCATGTTTCCAAAAATACCAAAATGTTCCATATGTTGGGTTCAGAATAAAAGCTGAGAAAACTCACTTCATATACAGAAGCTTAAAAATGAAAGCTTTATTTCCTGAGCACCCAGATAGGCTGCTAGTTCTGGACCTGAATCTCATCCCTCAAGAGAGGCTGTACAACATTTTTAAAGGATGTGAACAGAGCACAAATAAGGAGCTGAGGTGAGCTGCAGTGTTCTCCAATTGTATTTTGACATTATGAGTTAAACAAGGGCGTACTCATTGGAGACTGGGTACCTGACTTCAAGGTTCTTAATTCAATCTCTTAGACATTAGGTCTGGAGCTCAGAGTAATAAGAGGACACAGGAGAGTATCAGCTGCATGTACTTAATTAGGGGTTAACAGGGAATTCTTCTTACAACTTACCTTGAATTAGATAACAGCAATTTCTATATTCTTTATGATTCAACAGATAAGAAAACATTTGAAGTGGTATAAATGTACATTTCTAAGCCTGAGAACATGATCTTGTTTGACCCTGCCAGCAAGATGGAGAAGTTCTCCTTGAGCTGACTGAACTCAGACATCTGTCTCCTTTCAACTTGTCCCTGAGATATCTGCACTCAGACAACAGGTTACATAAGAAGTTGTTCAGCTATAGGGAAGTCCCCAGATTTCCTACAGCCTGAGACCTTGAATTTAGTTTGTCCCTGATTAAATGGAGTCTGAAAATGAAAAGGTAGTATTTAGAATAAGTTTCTTTTGCTTGTCACCAATATGAATGTTTTTTGTTTTGTTTTGCTTTGTTTTTTGTTTGTTTGTTTTTGTTGTTGTTGTTGTTGTTGTTGTTATGAGACAGGGTTTCTCTTTGTAGCCCTGGCTGTCCTGGAACTCACTATGTAGACTAGGCTGGCCTCAAACTCAGAAATCTGCCTGCCTCTGCCTCACAAGTGCTAGGATTAAAGGTGTGCACCACCACTGCCTAGCACATTAAAAAAAAAAAATACTTACACAGAATTTGTGTGTGTGTGTGTTAAATATTTTTTATTGAATATTTTCTTTATTTACATTTCAAATGTTATCCCCTTTCCTGGTCCCCCAACCCCGGAAACCCCCTATTCCATTCCCCCCTCCACCTTCTATGAGGGTGTTCCTCCACCACCCACCCAATCTAGCCACTTCACCCTGGCATTCCCTTACACTGGGGCATTGGGCCTTCACAAGACCAAGGGCCTCTCCTTCCATTGATACCCAACAAGGCCATCAAGTCAAAATATCACTATTTGCAGATATATGATAGTATACTTATGTGACCCCCCTCAAATTCCACCAGAGAACTCCTAAAGCTGAGAAACAACTTTAGCAAAGTGGCTGGATATAAAATCCACTCAAACAATCAGTAGCCTTTCTTTTCTCAAAAGATAAACAGGCTGAGAAAGAAATAGGGAAACAACACCTTTCACAATAGTCACAAAAAATATAAAATACCTTGGCTCTCGACTGTTAGGATAACTTTCCCTTCAGAGCTGTAAGATTTACAAATGTCTTTAGCCATTTTGGGGTTTTAGTTAATTCCAGATATAGTCAAGCTGACAACTATATCTTATTTCATCTTTTCTTGGTGTATATCAAGTAATTAAGGCAGATATAGCTTTAATTTGTCCTATTTAATTCATCTCCATAGAAACTGACACACAGGTTTTACTTTCCCTCACAAACAAGTACCAGATAGCACCTTTTCTGAGATTATCAAGCACTTGATATGTCTGAAGAACAAATATAGCAATATTAATATTATGTATAAATTTAAAAGTCAGTAAACCTCTCTATTGTTTTGAAAATTTTAGCAAAGATCAAGTGACCTTTGAAAACCTTGTAATGTGAGAGCAAAGTTGCATATGGCCAATAAATAACTAATAAATTATTTACCTATTATTAGCTGCATACAATGGATATAAAATAAGAAACTGTGATTGACTTGGACCTTCCTAGTTCTTTGGAGTTTGAGTATTTACTTAGGTTGCAGCCCTTTCATGAAACTCAGACACACCACAAGATAGGGTCTGAGGACAGAACACCATGGCATACTCACAACTGTACACACACACACACACACACACACACACACACACCCCAGTAACAAATTATATGTGTCACTAATTCTTAAGGTAAATCATAAGCTGATTTAATTATCAATTCATCCAGATGTTCCTTTTGAAAGAGTGTTAGAATATTAAGAGATGAAACTTGTATGGCTCTTAGAATGTCAACATATAGGAGAAATGTAAACATATAATTGACTTTCAAATATTTACAAGATTTCTTCTGAAAATTATAATGACATATTGATGCTCAATATCATACTTAGTCCATACTCTATTCACATAATTATATACCATAAAACTTAGACAACTTATCACCTATGTACCTATGTTGACTACTACATTCAACATGCATTAACAAAAACAGAGAAAGAAAATATTGAAAGAGAAAGAAAACCTCTTAGTTTTGACTGATTCTTGCTATCACCCTTTAATAAGTGCTATCCTTCAACTTCATTTCACCCCTGGAAACAATCTTCTTGCATTAATCTTCCAGCATCCCAAAACTATAATACATGAGTGAAAAAAAATACAGTCCTGTCACTTACAGTAAAATTTAAGGATTTGGAGGACATTTCAAGTGCAATAAGTCAGATATAAAAACAGTAGAAATTGATCTAAAAGAAGTCAATGAATAATAGTAATGGGAAGTTGGAGATGGTCAGAGGAAGGAATGGAAGATTGGAGGTTGACAGGTATAGGGGTGCAGTTGGCTAGCTAATGTGACCTCTAATGTGGATAGAGCAGGGTAGGGCAACAGTGGTTCATATCAATTTATGTACTTCTACATCAATGGCAGAAAGAATGCTTTTTAATGATCCCAACTCAATTAGTTGATAGTGATATTTATTGAGTCTTAACACTACACATTTTAAGTGTGTATTGAATAATCATACTGTATAAAGTTGTGAGCTGAGTAAAAACATGTTTAAAATTATTTCTTTTATTATTTTTATTATTTTTTGAGATTATAAGTAAGTTATATCAGTTCCCCATTCCCTCCTCCCAAGGTCTCTCATATTCCCCTCCTTACAGGCTTTCAAATTTATGGCCTCCTTATTCATTAATTGTTGTTACATATATTTAGTGTGTGTGTGTATGTGTGTGTGTGTGTGTGTGTGTGTATAACTTTCTCAGTTTGTTCAATATTACATGTATATATGCTATCAGGGGTTATAATTTGTTATTCAGTAGCCACTTTGTGCATGCTCTTCCCCGGGTTGGGGGGGGGGACTATTTTTTCTCATAACAAACACTAAAAAGAAGAAGAAGAAGAAGAAGAAGAAGAAGAAGAAGAAGAAGAAGAAGAAGAAGAAGAAGAAGAAGAAGAAGAAGAAGAAGAACTAGGCAGCATATAATTTTTTGAAAATAGCATTTATATTAAATAGTATTGGCTGAGTATCCAAGTGAGTTCACTTTGTGTGTGTGTGTGTGTGTGTGTGTGTGTGTGTGTGTTTTATTAAATTATTTGCTTGACATCCCAATGACAATGTGCGTTTTATTGTTATTTACTTGACATCCCAATCACAGCTTCCCTTTCCTCCTCTCCTTCCTCCCCCCCTTACCTCCCCCTGGCTACCAGCCATTGCACCCTCCTGCCTTTCTCCTAAGAAAAGTAGAGGCCTCCTACAGACACCAGACAGTCTTGGTTTATTAAGCTGCAGTAAGATTAGGCGCATCTTCTTCTACTGAAGCTAGATAAGGGGAAGAGATCCAAAGGCAGGCACTGCAGTCAGGGACAGCTGCTGCTCCCACTTAGAAGTCCCACATGAAGATCCAGCTGAATGACTGTTAAGTGCAGAGGGCCTAGGTCTGCCCCACTCATGGTCTCCAGGACACTCTCAGTGAGCCACTAAGGGCCCAGGTTGGTTGATTCTGCAGATATTTTAAGATGACCTTGACCCCTCTGGCTCCTTTAATCTTTCTGCCCTGTCTTCCACAAGATTCCCCAAACTCCACTTCATGTTTGTCTGCATCAGTTTCCATCAGTGGCAGGATGAAGCCTCTCTGATGACAGTTATATTAGGCTTCTCTGATCAAGTGTATCAGAATATTGTTCATAGCGTCAGGGGTGGGCTCCCTCTCATGGCATGAGCTTCAAGCTGAACCACTCATTGGTTGGCCCTTGCCTCAAATTCTGCTCTGTTTTTATCCCTGCACATCTCATAGGCATGACAATTTGTGGGACTAAGTTTTTGTTGCTGGGTTGGTGTCTCAGTCTCTTTCTTAGAAGTTTTGCCTGGTTACAGGAGATGGCCAGTTTAGGCTCCATATGCCCCATTGCAAGGTCACCCTCCCAGATACTGGGAGTTTCCATTGTCTTAGGTTTCTAGCTTATCCCAGAGCTTGCCTCCCCAATCCAGTTGTGTCTTCCAGTTCTCTCTCTCTCATCCTTCCCCTACCACATTGCTACTGTTCCCATGCCATCCCTCCCCGAACCATTTCCCTCCTTCCATCCACCCCTGATATCTCATCTATTTACCCTGCTCAGTGAGAGTCAAGCATCTGCCCTTGGATCTTCCTTGTTCATCATTCATTCTTTTTAAGGCTAAAGAGTATTCTGTGATAATTAGAAGTTTGCTTGATCATTCCCCCACTGAAGTTCATTTGAGCTGATCATAGCTGAGGGCTACTACAGATAAAGTTGTATAATGTTCAATTACAATTTTTCTATGAGTATAAAGTTCACATTTTATAGCATAAATACTTATGAATGAAACTAGTGGGTTATGCCTGATTATTCACTGCATTGAAAAAAATCACACTTTGTTTTATGATGCATCTACAACCTGATTTTGCTTGTTTTTAACTGGCAATGAACAAGTAGAATTTCTGTATTTATATCAGCATTTGGTATTAGAACTACAGCTATTAGATATTTTTAATGAATCAGTATTGATACATTACTATTAATCATTTTTTAGTTTATAATAAAGTTCTTTCTTATACTATTCCTTGTGATTTAAAAATGCATTTTATCATATCTCTATTAGTATAGCTTTACACAGAATAGTTTTAGGACTAAAACCACATATTTATTCTTTGTCTCAAAGCCCCAAGTCCCTGGCAATCATTGATTTTTTTTTTTAACTCTTCATAAAGTGCTATATATCATAGTATCATATGCTGGAATCTAATATACATTGCTTCCTCTTTTTTAAAAAAATTATTTTTATTTTATGTGCATTGGTGAATTAGGGTGTCAGATTCCCTGGAAGTAGAACTGCCAACATTTGTAAACTGCCATGTGGTTGCTGGGGATTGAACTCAGGACCTCTGAAAAAGCAGCCAGTGCTCTTAACCAGCCCCATCATAACTTCTGAAAGCAAGCTTTGGAATATAGAAATGGACATTTAGCTTTCTCATAATCTGAAGGCACATTTTGGCTCATCACTACAGAATATTTTAGTATATGGGCGTGCTACAATGCTTATAGACTCACATACTGAATGGAAAATCATTTCCTTCCACATACATTGCAAAATAGCTGAAATCATTCCAATTACAGCTTTTGAGTGAGCACACACTTTTAACTTATTGTGTAGATAATCAGGATTGGTGTCCTTTGACCTTCTGTTTTTACTTTTTCTTTGTTGGGAAATGCTGAGATGTCTTCTGAGGTGGCGATACTACTTTGTCTCTATTTGTGTTTTTTTGTGGCTTCAGACATTTCTACAGCTTTTCCATGTGCGGAGGCAGAAGGTTATTTCCTGTGGGGTTTTTTGTCTATCTTGTCATGAACATATTTATCATGTTCTTTCCTTCCTTTCATCAGCACATGCTTGTTTCTTTAGCTGGTGCAAACACAGATAACGACAATTGCTTTCTGAATGAGTAATAATGCTGAGCATGTGGAGTTAGTGTCTGTTAGTTACGGTCTATAATGGAATGTACATTTTTTATGCACTCTTATGTTGGGCTGCCGATCATCTTGTTAGGACTCCTGTTGAAGCTCAGGAGATGAAATGTTCTATGATCTCTGTTTTTGTACTATAGTTGTGTGCTTTTGGTGTCAGAGGAATACTGGTTTTACAAAATTGTTGGAAATTTTTGTCTCCTTGTAAGTTTTTGGAGAAAACTATATATTATTGAAGGGTTTCTTTTGCAAAAATATATTTGGTAAAATTGAATAAATAAAACTACCTCAGCTTAAACAATTATTTTATAGAAAAAATGCACAGATTTTAAACCTTACAGTGTTGGGTAATTTAAATTTTAGATGTTACTTTAGTTAAGTTAAGGTTGGAATATGAAAGCCAATAGCTTCACTAAAAACTGAAAATTCACCTGATTATAAGGCTGTCTTAATTGCTGGGTATTAACTTCAAACAAACTAAGCATTTTCACATGAGAAATTTTATAGTGTGTATATAATGTCTTTATTTAAAATAGTGATGAATTCTAAATAAGTGTTTGGTAACTTCTGGGTAAAGAATATCCACTAAAAAAAAAAAAAAAATCTAGTCAGCAACAAAGAGAACATTTCATTGATATGAGCCCAATATAAAACAAAAATTACTTTCGTATAAAAAGGAAATACAATCATATGTATTTTATTATTGTGTATGTGTATTCAAAGTACAAAATGCCATTCTATAGAAACCGCAAGCTTTGTGAGATGAACAGCTAGAATGTAAAGAAGCACTTGGGGGTGAAGATGGAGTCATCCTTTGTGTTCACCACAGTAGGGAGTTCACAAAGGAAAGACAACATCAAAATGTATCCGCTCTCACACTTGAATTAAGTTCCTTTCCCTTAATTCCCTTAAGCATTCCCAGGTAAATAACAAGGATGCCTACCCTAAGTCAGCTGTAGCTAGATATTTTTGCTTTGCTTCTCTTAGAGACAGGCTCTTTGATAGCCCAGATTGACCTCAAGCTTTCTGTGTACTGTGAGTGACCTCGAACTCCTGATTCTCTTGCCTCCACCTGAATAGTACTGGATATGTGCTATGTGTGTCCAGAAAATTAAAAATAGACAAACAAACAAACAAACAAACAAAAATCCCTTTACTTCTTAGAATAAACATTAATTCTCAACAGCAACATGACTACTCACTTGCATCCAAAATTGATGAACTCTGTTCAAGCCTGGATGCTGAGTTTTATAAAAAGAAAGAGAAGCCAGGGATATGTTTGGTGAGGGGAATGAGGAGAGAGGCAGAAGAAGGTAAGAGAGCAAAAGCAGGAGTAGAAGAGAAGAGAGCAAGAGAGTGAGAAGGGGGCAAGCAGCCCCTTTTATGGTGAGTCAGGCATACTTGGCTGTTGCTAGGTAACTGTGGGGCTAAGCATAGACAAAATGCCAACACCTGAGATATTCATAATGGAAGGAGATAACTAACCCCAGTAACTTGTCTTGTGACATTCACACATTTCTTGCATCATGTAAATTCTCACATACAAGCATAGCCACAGGCACATACACACACAAAAAAAATGTAATGTAATTAAAAACATTTCAAAACATATGGAGTCCTGTATGTGAAAGAATAAGATGACCACTTAGAGGAATGTACTTTACCCTGATGACCTTGAGGTGAACACTGAGGCAGAAAATTCACATGTTTACACTTTTACACTTTATATTGTATGTTGTTAGAAATGTTTTCATGGAACACATTTCCACATTAGAACTTCAAATCGCCACAAGAAGAATGGCAAACAATGCTGTTCATTTCCCCCATCAATCAAGATGGTTACTGTAAATATTTTAGAATGTTTTCTCACAACTGTCCCTTTTTGCCTTACAGAATAATTTTTGTCTTGAATACAAAATAATAAATGATTAGTTGTAGATAATTCATGTCAGGCATTCTATAATTATGAAGAAAATAAAATCACTTGAAAAATCATTACAGCAATAACTAGCATTAAGATTTTTGTGAGTGTTCAGACATCTGCTCTTTGCATGGGCATGCATACAGATAACTACATATAATTTTCATCAATTAGTCTATGTCCTAAGTAATCAATTTATCATTGATTCCTCTATTAAAACACAACACTTTGAAATTTTATTATATATACCAAAGTCACACAGAAACAGTAATGTTTTTTATTAAAACATTAGACTATCTTAAGCTTTACATAAGAAAGGAAGTTGAAAGCAGTTATCAGTGTCATTTATATGTAATATAAATTTTCCGAGTTTCAAAACAGAGGAAAGTATGTAACATATTTCATATTAAATGATACATTCTGTAGTTAAGATATTTAGTTTTAAGATAATAATTCACTTAAAATTATCAGAAATGGCTTTAGAACTGTACAAAATGCAGAAATTTAACCAAAAAGTAACCAAAAGAAACATGTCATTTTTGATAGATAAATATAGGGGATAATAATTATATTACTTTTTCTTCTTACTCTGACAAAATATCTCACAAAGTGGAACTTAAAGAAGGAAGGTATCATTTTTTGCCTGAAGAACAGGATTTGGCCTGTCAATAAAGGGGAAGACCTGGTGGTGTGACATATTCACATATTGGTGGAATGAAAAAGAGAGAGGAATACTGGTGCTCAGTTGGTTTTTGCCTGCTTTGTATCTTGTTTGGCACCTATATTCAGGTTAACCCTTACTTTTAGTTAATCCTTTCTGAAAACATTGTCACCACACACTCAAGTTGTATACCACCCATCCCCCAGGTGCTTCTTTTATTTGTTTCTCTACTTCTTTGGTGCTCAAGGACAATTTTATTGTAGTTTGAAAGGAAAACCTGAGGGTACCAGTTGTGAATCTCAGTAGATGCCAGGAGGAGACTTATGGAAGAGGAAGAGAAAATAATGCCTGTTTAGTTAGAGACTGAGGTCAGCAAGAAGCCCCTGTGGAAGTTTGGTCTATTGCTGATATATTGTAATGTTAATTTCTATACTCCCAGGTCCAGGCCTGGAGTGACTTCTCTTGTTTACAATCTTTTGTTGTGCAGACCCTTTTCCTTGATTAAAAACTCTTGGTTAAGTAAAGTTGACTGCAGCCAATTACTGGATGGATTAGAGTTAGGGGAGTTAGGAGTGACTTGGTTTGGGGAGGAGAGACCAGGAGGAAGGAGGAAGGAGATGGGGATGGAGTGAGGAAGCAGCCACGAGGGAGAGGAACCATGAGCACATGGCCAGGAGAAACAGCAAGTATCTGGGGTACACTGCTGGGGAGCTAGCCAGGCTTCTAGTTAAGAAAGTAGATTAGGGGTGACTCTCAGTAATTGTCAAAGCCAAATAAAGTAACCACAGTCCGAGTCTCATTTATTTGTAAGCTAGTTGGGGATAAGCTTAAATTGGTTGCACTACATGTCCCTTGACAGAATAGCCCAATTGTAACTGATGTGTGTTTCTGAGGGTCCTGGGGAGTTCCAAAGAGAAAGGAAGACCGGAATATCCAGGAAGCAATGCCAGGCAGGTATTTTAAAAACAAATATTAGATCTAAGAGGAAAAATATAAAAGTTATGTATTTCTAAGCATTTCAGAGAAGAGGTCCACTGTAACATGTCTACATCTCCACCAGTTACTGCTGTCATGTGTTCTTTAATACAATCAAGTTAGCAATCCAAACTCTCACAGAACAACAAATTATTGTGAATACAGACATTTGGTTTTTTTTTCCTTTTTTAAAAAATTAATCATTCCATTCGTTTACATCTCAAATGACATCCCACTTCTTGATTACCCCTCCATAAAACCTCCATCCCACATCTGCCCTCTCTGCCCTCCCCTTTGCCTCCCCTTTGCCTCTATGACAGTGCTTGCCTTCCCACTCACCCTATCTCCTCTTGCAGCTCCAAACACTGGGCATCAAATCTCCATAGGACCAAGAGCATCCCTTCCCACTGATGTCAGGCAAGGCCATCCTTTGCTACCTATGTATCTGGAGACACGGAATCTTCCCTTAGGTAGTCTAATCCCCGGGAGCACTGGGTCTTCCAGCTAGCCAATGTTGTGATGGTTGGCTCCAAGCATCCACATATGCATTGGTCAGTTGCTGGCCGAACCTCCCAAAGAACAGCCACACCAGATTCCTGTCATCAAGTGCCTCTTGGCAATGGCAACAAACAGTGCCAGGTTTGGTGTCTGCAGATAGGATTGATCCCCAGGTGCAATATCTTAAAATAATCACTTTCCTCATCCAAATACATAAGGATGGGATTACGAAGAATATATAAGCCCCAACACGGTTGCCCTATAACTCCATTCTACAAAGAAAACTCAGCTGAGGTGTTTTAAGTGAGACTGTGAAAAATACCAAATCCGAAGAGCACAATGTTTAGCTACTTTAAAATTAAGTTTATCTATTTTTATTTCCTTTGTTCAAAAACAATAGGTTAAGGAAAAAGGGAAGAATTCCTAGTTTCACAATTAACCCTTCCTTCATAGGCAAGCCGATAAATATTTATTAAGTTTGTTACAAAATCTGTACCTAACTGTGTTTTATAAGTTTCTACTTTAGAATTCTTTTGAAACTCTAAATAAGTGTTAATAATCCATTAATGGCTAATACTCCAGACCCAGATGCCTGTTTGAATGGCTCCTATCAGCATGTTGGAGTTTACCCCTCTTTACTTTCTCTTATATGCAATACTATAAATAAATCTACTATATTGAGCAGTACTGTTATAGAAGCTGAATTAGTTCATTCTATAAATTATTTAAAACAGAACCTCCTCATTAGCTGACATGTAAGTAATTTCAATTATCTTACAGAGAATTTCAGAACTTCCCTTTGGCATGCAAATAAGATTCAAAAGATGTGATACAGGTCCTGACAGCATAAATCCTAATATTCAAAAATTTGTTCAAATTCACATAGCTAATTTTCAATTCCTAGACAGTTATTCATGGTAACTGTTTCTAGCACGTAGTTAAGATGGTGACACTTTACAAGAGGTGCTATGTAGTGAGTCTCATGGGCTGTTTTCTTTTTCAATTAATCATCTACTCTGATGAATTACAATTGTTAAAGGATAAATAAACTAGTTTATAACCAAAACATCTGCTCTCATTTAGAAGAGACAATTTGACAACATACAGAATCCCACTCAAAAATCTATTACACATTATTCCTTTTTTTAATCCTCTACAAATATGGATTAGAATAATGACCATTGCTGTAATTTATGAAACCTCGAGACTCAAGTTCAAAAATAGTACTTTAATTTCTTTTTCCAGGGAAGATTTTGTACTTATCTATGGAGTATGACCTTCCTTCCTTCCTTCCTTCCTTCCTTCCTTCCTTCGTTCCTTCCCTCCTTCCTTTTTCTGTCTTTTTTGTTCTTTCATTCTTCCTTTCTCTTTCCTTTCTGTTTTTGAATAAAAAACATTGGAATCCCCCTTCTTATTGGTTAATCTTCCCTCTTTAGAATCTTCTGCTTGTTGTGTCCACATTATTAGAATTTTGTTGGCAGGGATTAGCACTGTTTTCATTNGTTCCTAACAAAACTGTCTTCCATATGGTGAATACCGCTCAAAACAAAACATTCTCCAAAGACATTCTCCTTTTTATCCTGAGGCCATATCACCCTTCCTTCCTTCCTTCCTTCCTTCCTTCCTTCCTTCCTTCCCTTTCTCCCTCCCTTTTTTTCATTTCTTCTTTTCTTTTCTTTTCTTTTCTTTTCTTTTCTTTTCTTTTCTTTTCTTTTTATTTTTTAGAGTAAATATAAAGGCAGGTTTATTGGGAAACCATTCTCAGGCAAGTTCACTGATTCTAAGGAAGGAAGCCAGTGTAGTTAGCCACCATGGGGAAGGAGAGAATGAGGAGAGGGGAAGGGAGGGGGAAGTATTGCAAACAGAGAGAGGGAGAGAAGAGAGAAAGAGGGAGAAAGACCAAAATGTCTGGATTGTATAGGAAAAAGCCTCTGGGGAAGAGGAAGCCCAGCAGCTGGGGTGGAAATTTCCGGATAGAGGGCAGGGTATGACAGGTCCCTATGGAGGGATCCAGGGAGAACCTTGGTACATTTAAATATGCATATCAGCTATTTGTCCCAGTCTAATTCTCAACACTCCAGCCCCTGTTGATAATAAATGACTAAGGGACAATGTAATTGTCTATGACCACATCCTGCTGACATTAGGCTGCTATTATGGGTGTGGGGGCAACAGGATGAAGTGTTGACTGAGTCTAGGGGGACCAGGTTGTCTTACTTTCTACACTAGCTGTGTGGCCATCTGGATGAAGCGTTTGAAGGAACACCTAGAACTGGCAAGATGCTGGGAATATGTATTAGGGGCAGAAGATAAAAGTAAAACGTATAGGGAGAAAGTGCTTTTCTTGGGTGTAAAAAATTAGGACCATGGTCTTGGTAGTTGGGGAAGTGGGGCAGGAATGGCAATAATAACTGGGGAAATGGTAATAGAGCACACCCTCAGGAATAGAAAAATTGGAAGGGAAGCAGGCTCTTGATTGACAGTAATTACATAAAGTACATGTAACCTGTGAGAGGTGCATTCTAGTGGGTTCCCCAAGGCTTATACGATTCTTTTTAAGATTACAAAAAGAGATAAACTTTAGATATGTTAGTATTACCACTGACCTCTAACCTTCATAACTTGCATTTACCCATTTCACATCTTCTTAGATCCTTAAACAATTTCTTAGAAACTTTCATATCCTCAGACCTTACATAACTTTCAACTTTATACTGTTTCCTATCCAATTATTCACCATGAGACACAGGTGGTTGATCACTGGAACAGTCATTGTAAAATGAGTTCCTTCAGATGAACAAATAGTAAAATTGTTACTTTCACTAGTCTTGTCTTCAGAGACCTGAGAAGGACAAATTATAATCTAAATAACCTGTGTATCAATTAAAATGATAGAGACTAGTCGAAAGTTCACTACCTAGACAGGCTCTTGTGGTCTCCTTGGAACTACAGGCAGAGGCAGTCTTTGGCCATCAGTCCCCGGAGATGAGACTTTTTCTATGGAAAGGGAATGTGGGAGAGACAGACCTCTCCTTGTCTTAGTCAATGTGAGACAATTAACTCTCTGGTGTCCTGTTTGTCCATAGTTTGGGCAGGGTCCTGCAAGGCACTAGGGCAAATATATCCAGTGGTTATTGTTTCGCAATCCAGGTGGTGTCCTTTGTTGTTATGGCCATATCTTCTTAGAGACCTTGTAGGTTGAGACGCTGCTAGGATTTGAGAGTCTCTGTCATGGTATATTTAAGCATCTTAAATACTATACTCAGCAGGTCTCTGAAGCACCTGAGAACCAGCTATCTAAAGTATATTTGAGTAAACAAACTTTACTTCTTTCCAGTTACCCATCGTAGGCTTAACCTTGAGACATATACCTTGGTTATTAAAAATACCTTATTTATTTTTAGCATGAATGCATGGAGGTGCAATTTTGATAACTCATTAAATAATCTAGTGGCTAAAAAAGGCCAAAGGTAAATTCCAGCTGTTTGTAGGAGAAAGAAAATAGCATTTTCCCTCATGCGTTAAAGACCAATCTGAAATAAGCATGCAGTGGTCATTCCATAGGTTTGAAACAGACAGACCCAACAAAGAAGGATAAAATTGGAATTGTGATGGGGCTATGGCTTTTCCATAGCTACCCTTAATGGAGATGGTTGTGAGGGCGTGGCTCTACTTGCTCTATCCCAGTCAAGTGTTGTTTACCTGTTGCATATTCTTTCCTGTTGCCAGCCAGGGTGTAGTTAAGCAGGCATGGAAGACTATTTTAAAATGAGCAGGCTGGTCCCTTACCACCAGTGTTGCAGTCATTGCCTCTACTGCTATTGATGTGGCCATGTATGGATGGGAGGGAGGTAGGGCTTGGTAGCACTTGGAGGTGGAGGTCAGATCAGCAGCTTCATTGGAGTAGCCTCTGAGGCTGTGTTGTGTTGAAGGGGGAGAAGTGAGAGCATGGTCCCCAGAAAATTGTGACATAGGGAATTCAGAGCCATTTGTATAATTTACTTTTGATTTTAAATACAGTGGCACCATTCTCTGTGGTTTTGCTAGAATCCACAGAACTATGGAGCAGTATTCCTTCCTGGGGTCAAATAGTACGGGGTGGGGGGGTGGCAATATCCTCAGGTCAAATGTCTTTGAAGCAGTGCCCCATGGTAGGAAGAAAGACCTTTCTTGCCCATTTTTGGAAGAGCATCCCAGAGGCCTGAAGACCCAGAAGGAGCACTGGGTGCTCCACAGCTATTAGAAGATGGTTACTCATAGAACTCAGAGTCCATAGCATCAAATGGAGAGAAAAATAGGGAAGGGGAGTGGTCTCCATTCACACATTGCTGGAGAGGGATCCAACTCCCTTGCCCCTAACCTCAGCACTAGATGATAGTTTCTTTCTCTGCCAGTGAAATGAGCCAATTCAAGCCATATTAGAGTATATATATATATATATATATATATATATATATATATATATATATAGGCAGTTTTGGGGGGAAACTGATTCCAGGTGGAATTTACTAGTCCCAAGGAACAAGACCAGGCAAGTTACAATCTGGAGGGAGGCAGAAGTGAGGGAGAAGAGAAAGACAGACAGACAGTGTGCAAACAGAGAGGTAGAGAAGAGAGAAGCTGATTTTTATTTTTAAATTATTTTGGTGTGTACTGAGTTCAGATCTGCTTTTTCTGCTCTTATATGCCATTGGTAATTCACAGAAAATGTTATAAATAAATACTTATACTTACAAACCTGTTATCTCTTAAAATTAAAATGCCTTAAAATAAGCAACATGCTTTCTTATTCTAAATCCTTAAGTGTTCTGTTTTGCCAATGAGGTGGTTTGAATAAGAATGACCCACATAGGATGTTGAACATCTTTTCAGGTGCTTCTCAGCCCTTCGGTATTCTCAGTTGAGAATTCTATGTTTAGCTCTGAACCCTATTTTTTAATAGGGTTATTTGATTTTCTGGAGTCCATCTTCTTGAGTTTCTTATATTTATTGGATATTAGTTCCCTATCTGATTTAGGATTGGTAAAGATCCTTTCTCAATCCTGAGTGAGGTAATCCAACCACAAAAGAACACACATGATATGCACTCACTGATAAGTGGATAGTAGTCCAAAAACTTAGACTACCCAAGATACAATTTACAAAACACATGAAACTCAAGAAGAAAGAAGACCAAAATATGGATACTTCATTCCTTCTTAGAATGGGGAACAAAATACCCATGGAAGGAGTTACAATTACTACGAAGTTCAGAGCTGAGACTGAATGAAGGACCATTCAGAGACTGCCCCACCTGGGGATCCATCCCATATACAACCACCAAACCCAGACATTATTGCATATGCCAGCAAGATTTTGCTGACACAACCCTGATATAGCTCTCTTTTGTGAGGCTATGTTAATGCCTGGCAAATACAGAAGTGGATGCTCTCAGTCATCTACTGGATGGAACACAGGCCCCCTAAAGAAGGAGCTAGAGAAAGTAACCAAGGAGCTAAAGGGCTCGACAACCCTAGAGGAGGATCAACAATATGAACTAACCAGTACCCCCCAAAATTGTGTCTCTAGTTGCATATGTAGCAGAGGATGGCCTAGTCGGCCATTAATGGGAGGAGAGGCCCTTGGTCTTGCGAACATCATATGCCCCAATACAGGGGAATGCCAGGGCCAGGAAGCGGGAGTGGGTCAGTTGGGGAGCAGGGTGTGGGAAGTATATAGGGGACAAAATATATTAATTTTGGCTAAACTTAGGAAGCAGAGGCAGATGTGTCTCTGTGAATTGGAGTCTAACCTGGTCTATAGAGAGTTCCAAGACAGCCAAAATTAATTTTTAATGTTAGTATATCAAATAGCAAATATTGCAAAAATTGATCTTAGGTCTCTGCCACTGAGATTTTACAATGTTACCTTTCCCATATATCCCAAGGTTTATGCTGTGGCTTCACTTCATTATATCATTTGTATGTCAACTGCAAGCATCATCAAATTTAGTTAGGGGAATATCTTGACATCTTGTGCTTACCAGAAGAACTTCCCCTTATAATTATTCAAATGTAAGTCATTAAATATAACATCTATATTTCACATTTATATGTCTGGATTCTTCTGCATTTTTAAATTTTGCATGTTATCCTCAGATTCATGTTATTCTCCCATTCAGTTGCTTTATTCTGGGGGGTGCGAGTTGTACACTGAAGTGTTATCAGTACTTTCTGTTTTAAGAAATTACTCTGAATAATAGATGTTAGTAATCCATTGATTTTGAACTATCAATTATATTGATATTAAAATTACTGTAGCTACCAAGAACAATACTTATATTCCTTTTAAGCAGCCAGTAAATATTTACTGACTAAAAAACCAGACTGCTTTGCTAAGAATTATGTCTGTCATTCAAACTCTAATTCCAAAGAGCAGTAATATTTTTTCCAATCTTTGAAGAGGTGACTCATTAAAATTATAACTCACAGAATTTCCAAGTTATCACTTGCAAAAATTTTCAAATTGTGTCTCAGTTTTTAAAAGCATGCATATATTCTCTTATATATAACATATTTTAAAACAAATGTTAATGTTTACAAGTAGTGAGTTTGACTCCTTTCAGGGAAATGAGTTGAAGGTTAAATTACTGTAGCAATCAGAGCTACACTTAAGAGGATACATCAAGAGCAAGGCTACTTGTTAGAAGCACACATATTAACATCACTGCTATGTAAACTCTGGAAAGCCAATGCTTATAGTAATCACGTGATACTTGAGAATGTACAGCTCCCTGACATGCCCCCAGTCACTTAAATAAGTTGCCTTTCCCAAAACAAACTTTGTAACTATGCCTTCTAAAGTTAAATTCTGGTCTCCCATCTATCATAGTCTGCATTTCACACTCTAATGCTTTTTGGAATGGATACCCTAAAGTTCCATCGTCTAACTAATTATTTCTAAACAGAAGATTTTCAGTCAGAAGTGCCCCTCACTATTTTCTGTGATGAGTTCATTGATCTTTCCTCAGTAGAATTCACTCCTCTTATAGACATATGATTTATTAGTAGAGTGTTGAAGTCTACAAAAGTTTAATTTCTACTCATTCCTACTCCTTTTATCTCCAGTTTCCAAAGTTTCCTAGAATCTACTCTTTCACAAAAAACAAAAATGCATTTCTCTAGTTTAATTTCCTCTGCTTTAACAAAGTCATTTGCTATTTTAATTTCTAGATGACTGAACATAAAACAGAAATATGGATCATCAATAAAAACACAAATTGTACAAGTCTGTCTGAAAATCTAAACCTATGTAAAGGAAGAAGAAATTTCACTCCACACAGTTTTCCTCTGACCTTCCAGTGTTTGGGATGACACACATACCAATACACATGAGAAATGCACACACACACACACACACACAAATACACACACACACACACAAATATATATATATGTGTATATGTGTTTGGGTTCTCATATCAACTGGTGTATGCTGCCTAGTTAGTGGTCCAGTGTTTGAGAGATCTCAGGAGTCCAGGTTAATTGAGATTGCTGGTTCTCCTGCAGAGTCGCCTTTCTCCTCTGCTTCTTCCAGCTTTTCCCTAATTCAACCGCAGAAGTCAGCATCTTCTGTCCATTGATTGGGTTCAAATATCTGCCTCTGACTCTTTCACCTGCTTGTTGAGTCTTTCAGGTGGCAGTCATGATAGGTCCTTTTTTGTGAGTACTCCATAGTTTCCATAATCTCAGGCTTTGGGACCTCCCTTTGAGCTGAATCCCACTTTGGGCCTGTCACTGGACCTTCTTTTCCCCAGGCTCCTCTCCATTTCCATCACTGCAGTTCTTTCAGACAGGAACAACTATGGGTCAGAGTTTTGACTGAGGGATGGCAACCCCTTCCCCCACTTGATGTCCTGTCCTTCTGCTGAAGGTGGGTTCTACAAGTTCCGTCTCCCCACTGTAGGGCATTTCATCTAAGGTCCCTCTCTTTGAGTCCTGAGAGTCAGTCACCTCCCAGGTCTCTGGTACATTCTGAAGTATCCCCCCAACCTCCTACCTCCTGAGGTTGCCTTTTTCCATTCTTTCTGCTGGCCCTCAGGGATTTCAGTCCTTTCCCCCTACCCAATACAGATCATGTTCCCATCTCCACACCCTCCATTCCCTTTCCCTCCCAAATCCCCCCTCTCTGCCTTGTGGTTGCTCTCTTCTCCCTCACAATTGTTATTGACTCATCCTCACTTGGACCCTGCAACTTGTTGAACTAAACCTCAGGTGACAGCACATGTTAGTGAGGATGTGGAGAAAGAGGAATACTCCTCCATTGCTTTTGGGATTACAAACTGGTATAACCATTCTGGAAATCAATCTGGAGTTTCCTCAGAAAATTAGAAATAAATCTACCTGAAGAGCCAGTTATACAACTCTTGGGAATATACCCAAAAGATGTCCCACCATGCCACAGGGGCACATGTTCTACTATATTCATAGCTGCCATATGGTGACAGGCAGCAGCTGGAAACAACCCAGATATCCCATGACAGAAGAATGGATTCAGAAAATATGGTTCATTTACACAATGAAATACTACTCAGCTATTAAGAATGAGGACATCGTGAGTTTTGCCAGCAAAAGGATAGAACTAGGAAATATCATCCTGAGTGAGGTAACTCAGACCCAAAATGACATGCATGGTATGTACTCATTAATAAGTGGATATTAGCCCCTAAAAGTGCTGAATATCCAAGATACGTATGTTTCTTTTAAGACTAGTTATCTAGCTAAATATTCATTATCTGTCACAAGCTCCCCAGGTTTATTGAGATTCTAAATCCATAATTTTTATGTCTATTAGTATTGAACTTTTGTATATATAAGCCCAGTCAATATTTAGCTTCTGTCTTTGCACCTACAATAAATTATAGTTCCCTTTATGACCTTTGTGTAATTAATTTACAGCCCTAAAGAAAGTATTCTAAGTAAAAACAATGCCTTTATTCTATCTCAGAAGCATTTTATTCACGACATGTGAAGATTGGCAGAGTTTTCATATCAGGGCTTTAATTGTAGTCCTATTATGAAGGGCTTAATAACTATTAGTATAATTTTAGGAATCCTTATAGAAACATGATTAGGAATTAAGAAATCATATATTTGTCTGTATACCATTACTACAAGATAGTACCTCTTCATTGATCTGCAGAAAATTTGCCCAATAGGATCGGCTAATGCCCAGGCATTATATCTGAATTTAATTTAATATATAACTTATAGAAAACATATATATTAATAGCAGGAATCAAATCCTGAAAATGTTGTCCCTTCAGTCTTTCCTGCAAGGGCTCTCTCATTGCAGTCTGCAGACCATAGTGAGACCATCTCAGGAAGATCACTTGGTAGTCCTTAGCTTTTCCTAGATGACTCCTGACTGGTTTTTGTTTTGTTTTGATTTTTTTTCTTTGACACCCCCAAAAATATGATTCTTGGAGCTAGCATAGAAGGGAATAGAAAAACAAAATAAGTAAATAAAATTAAGGAAGGAAGAAAAAGAAAGAAGAGGATAGCAAGTAAGCATGGAAAGAGAAGAGAAGGAGAAAAGGAGGGAAGGAGGGAAGAAGAGAGAGGGGGGAAGGGAAGGAAAGCGGAAGCAGTAAGCTAGAAAGGCACAAAGAAAAGAAGGAAGAAACATACTAGGTTACTGTTTCATTCTCCTCTCTGTTAAGAACTTTCTCTTCATGAACTCTAGTGTTCAAAGCCAGCAAACTCTGCATAGTGTTTAAAGTCAGCAAGCTCTACACTGTGTTTTCTGTGTCTGTTCTTCTGTGTTCAATCTTGATTCTTGACTTCAAACTTTAATGGGTCAGGGCTACTAGAAAGAAAATAACAGTAAGCTTAGTCTATTTGATGGCATTTCAAACCACACATTCCTTTTGATCTCTCTGCTGTTGTTTACTCTAGAAAGTCTTCATATTTCTGTGCCATTCATTCTGTCAGGGATGTGACAGGGTGAAGTACTCTTAATCTATAGTTGATAGATGGAACTTTATTCATGGTTCTTCTGGGGAATTTAATGGATATAGCTTGTCTTTCAAGTCTTGACTGCTAAGTCAGCCCTTCCAAAACGATTTTGTGACTACCACTGTAAGGGTACCTCACTTACCTAGTTGTCTCTTCACACCATTCTATCAGCTACCCATCTTGTTTTAACCTTTTTATTGCCTTTAGTTATGCTATCCTTTACCTATTTATTAAATGTCAAGTATTTTCTTATCAAAATATAAGTTAGTCAAACAACTATCAGTCCAACAGTGATACACTCACTCAAACTCAGCATGTATTGTCAATCCTTGTTAAATAATTATGTAGCAAATTGAGTTTGGTTAAATCAAGGAATGGATAACATAGTGTATTTTCCTAACATAGTTTAGAACACAATCTTTCTCTGTATGAAAATACAAGAAATTGAATAAATAGCTACATGTACATCTTACATATATGGAAAGAAATATATGTAAATCTTACCTTCTTCTCTATAGAATTCTAAACATAAGTAAGAGTGAGCTTGGTAAATACAGAATCAGAAACAATTTTAAATAATTCCCAATATTACGGTATTAAACTTACTACCAAATTTTCAGTGTTAAACTACTATTAAAATGGTATAAAATGAAAATAGTATGAAAATAATTTCAAGTGTATTAATGAGTTGATTATGTACATTTTAATTCAGATGTGCACTGCTTAATGTTTCTTATAATGGCATTTTCTCCTTGTTCTGCATCAGTGAACTCTTTTATTCCTAAGAGCAGCATTCTCGCTGTGAGGAGTATTATCTTTAACATGCTATAATGCAGTACCACAACGTACTCAAGCACCTTAAATAGGAAGAACAGCTAGTTTATGTCTCTTACATAAACACACATTTTGTTTGTTTTGTTTTCCTGGTAATTTCAAACTGAAAAGTATGTGAATAACATTATGGGCACAATAGAGGCCCTTTGAGCATACAATATGGCTGCTTAAGTTAGATCACACACTGATACTTTCCCTTTATAAATAATGAAGAATGATTTGAACAAGAAGAATCTATTACATTTTAGTTTTCAAAAGAAAATTTAAAATCTGTAACCTAAGGAGCTAGAGTGATGACACAGTCTTAAAGAATACTCATGGATCTTGCTAAGGACCTGGATTCTGCTTCCAGCAATCACATGGCAGCTCACAATCTTCTGTAACTGAAGTTTCATGGAACCTGACAGTTACACTTTCTGTGACTTTTTGTGTACAATGCAAACATGTGCTGCAGACAAAACATCCGTACACATAAAAATATGAAGGTAATAATTTAAAGATAAATGAAAATATGAAGTCTCTAGACTATTTCACAGGAAGCCAGTTTGGAATATAATAAGTGAATTTTTGAAACAGAAGCTTAAGGGAAAGTAAGAGAGAAGTGAATATGTTACAGAAATATGTATTCTCAAGCAATATTTCTATTAATTAGGTAACATGATTCTTCTTGGAAACATACAAAAATAAACATTTTATTTAAATTTTATAAAAGACTTTGGCAAGCTCTTGTTATATCCATATTTAAAAGCAGCAGGTTATGCCTGCCCCTAGAAGATACATGTGTGTAAGTAGGTGGAAGAAAGCAGAGAGGTTATATCTATACTCAGGATTCTGACCTGTGAACGTCTACACGATTAGAAGCACAACTCTCCCTAAAACAAAAACAACAACAACAAAAAAGTGAGCCTGGCACTATGGAACTAGCCCGAGATGACCACCAATCTGGTGGGAGGTGGAGGGGCTGAGACTGTGCCCCAAACGACCTCTGCCTGGTGCCAGAGTGCATGGATATGGCAAAGCATTCCTGAGACCACCTCTGAGATGGCCCTAGACACTCAGAGACAGCAGGCGCCACCAAGGAGCAAGTAAATGGTAGAGAGATGGAAGAGAAAGAGAAACAGAAGGATGTGGGCAGAATGAAGAGAGGCAGAACTGGAGACTTGAAAGTAGTGAGGGACAGCTAGTCAGCAGTTGGTAATGCCACTTAGGACTATGGTGGGGTCCTGAACTGTGCTGCCACCAGGGACCACATTTGGTTTCCTGCCACTACAACAGCAGGAGTCTGTTACCACCAAAGGCCAGGCATATACGATGGTGTGGGCTGCCATGTAGGGACATGTTAATATCTGCAGACTGTGCATAACTGGCCCTTCCAACTTCGTGGGCACTTTGGGAGAACTGGTCCTAGAAGCATGAGAGTAGGAGAGCTGAACCCTACCCCTTGCCTGCCGAAGTACTCCTTGTGAAAGTACAATATAAACCCCATTTGTCTCCATTTAAGAACCCCATTTGTCTCCATTTTAAGGACCAGGCTTGATTTCAAAAGAGGCCTTAAGGTACTAGCCTCAGGAATAGACCATAATTCCAAGAAACTAGGTTCTAAGACACCAGCTTTAGGAACAGACCATAAAATCCAGAACAAGATCCTCACCTCCCAAAGGACCACCTGGGGATAACCACAAGAACAGAGAAATATCTCAGAATGGGTCATCTGTGCTGGACAGCCCTTTTTATCATATGGTTGAACTTTTAGGACATGGGAATGAAGATCCCTGACCACACATGATTGAACATTAATGACATAGAAATGCAGACCACTGGCAACCTGTAACCCCCTACAATCCACCAGTGAAAGTTTTAGATTACCTAATCCTTCTAGAGCCTTTCCCCATTTCCCTATAAGAAGACCTGCATACCTTAGTCTGGGGTCGCCATTTTGGAGAATGATTGATCCCTGCATGCTGGTTGTTTCTGTACAATAAACACTTTTCATCTTTGCTTACTGTCTGAGTCTGAGGTTTTCCTTCAGCTATTTTCCAACCCTAGCCCAGAAAGCAGTCGACTTGGCTTTGGTTGCAGAAGTTGCAGGTGAGCCGACCAGAAGGTCTGAGCACCAGAGAGCAGGCCCTGGCACTCGCTGGCATTGAGTGGACCAGCTCGGGGAGGGCAGAAGAGCTTGCCCTGGTGGTGCGGGTGCGGGAGAGCAGGCAGGCTGATCGGCTCAGATATCTCTCAGGCCCAGATCCAAGGGTTGGGCTGTAACTTCTACTTGCCTGTTCACATGCCTGGAAATATGTTTCCCTTCCTTTTTAACACTGCCCATGCAGAAAACCTCCTAACAAATAAATGGTTCTAAGAACCCTGATGTGCATTCTTGGCAATTATCACAACCTCCTCTCCTGATGCTGCCAGCCACCCAAATCCACACCTAAATGCTCAGCTCTTGACCATGCTTCTGCACAAACCCAGCTTCTAGCGGACATGTATCACCCTTCACCCACAGTACATAAAAATTCCCTACCCTAGCCCAGATGAATGATCTCACAGCTCTGTTCTTTGGCACTGATGAAGTCGATCTGCAACAGTGCCTAATAAACCAGCCTTTATTTTTTTGTCTGAACTGGCCTACATCTGCATCACCAAGGGAGAGATAAAGCCTGACACTGGTGCTTTGAATTGGCCCACCCCAATGTCTAACCCACAGATGAACTGCTTGAGTGCATGTAGGGTCTGGTCCTACAGAGGCAGAGCTGTGAGACTACCAGGACACGGGACTCCAACAGGATATCTGAGAGAGAGGGCGCAGCGAGATTCCAGTATTGGTTTTTGTAGTAGAATCCAGAGGCCTTGTACCAGACTAGAGACTCCTCAGCGTGAACTTTTGTAAGCAAAGACATGTGGACAAAAGCATATTCCATGGGAAACAGACACGCTACAGCCTCTTCAATGAGATTTTTCTTTCACTGTTGGAGTTGGGGTCGGAGAGTTTGCAGAGGTTGTGTATGAGGGGAGGGAGAAATAAGTGGGATTGGAGTGTATGATATGAAGTTCACAAAGAACCAATAATTTTTTTTAAAAAATGAGTAAAATAATGCTCAGTGTTCCTACAAAAAAACAAAACAAAATCCCAGCCGGTTATATTTAGGAATGTATATATGTATGCACATATACACATATGCATTTAACAACTATCAGTGAAAGAAGTGGTTATAAATTTAAAAGAAAACAAAGCAGTATATATGAGAGGGAAGAGTATAATAATATAATTATAATCGCAGATTTAGAAAACAACATTTTTTTTTTTCTAAATAGACCAAGTGCATCAATTTACCAATGCCTACTCACTTACTTCCCTTATTCGCTGGTGTGAGCATTTGTTTTCCTCATTAGAAGGTGAAACATAAAGGCTGTGGATATTTGACTTCTCCTTCAAGAACTGCTCTTCCATTCAGCCTTAGGATTCATCATTAATCCATGGAGAAGGCTGTCCCTGTCTCTAGAGTCAGCTGTTGTTCTTGTTGCTTTATTGCTTCTTGGCAACAATTGCACTGATCTCATTTCCCCAAGAGTGCTAGCGAGAGTTGATAAAAGCCAGGAAACTCCAGTGAAAGCAGGCTGCCTGGAGTACATTCCTAAGGCTGCTGGGAAAATGGATTTCTTTAAATTCTGTGGCTTTCATAGTTCTCTTAAGCCTTTAAAATGTGGCCTCACAATTTCTCTAGCATTTTTGAGTTTTTACAATTAGCTGCACTAATGTTTCATGCTATTGCATCATAGCTGGTAATGGATATTAGAGTTCATTTGTAATGATGCAAAAAAAAAAAATAATAATGTTATGTGGTAAAACCTGAATGAGAAGTCTTTATTTGAAAACAACAATAGGTTGAGAAGTGAAATGAATATGCAAATAATTGTTTCTACTATTAAAGTAGAAACTCACCAGTTGATTTTGACAAAAATGACATTATTGTTAAGCTCAATAAATAAACTTACTTTTACAGTAAGCATAGTTCCTAAAACATAATGGTAACACAGTCAAAAGATAATATAGAATAAGCATCAATGTACATGTAACAGGAAAGTGAGACAAATAATTATTTTCTAACAGGCTAGTTATTTATTGTATGAATTTTTATTAATAAGATATTATTTTCTCAATTTGATGATTTCTTTTGTAGAGAATGCACATGGGCATCCAAATTACTGTTCCATATTATTTTATCATTGAGCATGATGAGCTACATAAGGAATATACTATGTGTTATTAACCTCACCTTCTGCACTTCTTCTATCATGACACTCAGCAAATAATAATGGAGAGATTTAGAAACTCAGATCTACTGAGTGTTCACTGATAGATGTATGAGTGCCATCAATATCATGTGTTTTTACATGATTTTGAAACACATATCTTTATGATTCATATATTTAAAAATTAATGATCAAATCCACATCAACACATTATATGCTTGTATAAAATTCTCACAAATAAAATTTTTTTCTAAGATTCTCCCTCAATATCCAGACTACTGTTAAGGCCAGGCTCTTTGATCAGCAATAGATTGCCAGCACAAAGTGAACTCAATGACATTTCCTTTTGTCTCACAATGCTTTGTCTGAGCATTTTTGCTCATCCTACAGGTCTGTGTATGGCAATCTGTGTCTCTCTACATTTCTATGTGTCTCTTGTGGTTTTACTTTAGCTTTTTATTGTTGTGTTCATATTTTTGGTCTTTTTTTCTTATTTTATTGTTTATTCTTAGATGTCTTTTTTTAAATGACAGAAAGCAAGAAAGGATGTGGATACGGATGGACAGGGAGGTGGAGGAAAATCTAGTAGGAACTAGAAGAGGTTAAACTACAATTAGTATATACTGAATGCAAAAAAATACTTTTAGTTAAAAACAGAAATTATAAGACAATGACAAATAATTAAACTAAATTCAGTCGGCAGATAATTGAAGCAATCATACTCAAGATAGTGACTCTTGGAATGATCTCCGTTACCCTAAACAATCTATTTGTTTATATATATGGTTGACTATAAAATTATTCCATCTTTTATTTTCCACACTACTTAAACAGCAGAAACCCTAGTTATGTTTGGTTAAAAACAAAAGGAATGAATGATTTAACAGAGAAATAAAGTAAAATGTATTGCAATGAAGTTAATAGGATGTATATAGAACATTAAGCACACTGAGTTTATTAATCAGAGCTGTCCTAAGCCAATGTGTTCTCTACAGTGTAGACCAATAGACAAAGGTTACTATTGTGTGTGGTGTGCATTACTGTATTCCAAATACTCCAGGGACTCAGAAGAGAAGACAACAAGTCCCAAACAAACCTGAGTACATTGTCAGTCCCTGTCAGAGTAGGGATGTGATTAAACTAATTACATAACATAGAACAGGAAGAGGTTTTAAGAATTCATGCCTCAACTACAGATAGAAAGGACAGATTATCTTCATAAGAATAAATGCAGTAACTCTGTAATTTGAGGTCAGTTTAAGGAGGCCAGTCATACATATCAAAATGTTCTGCTTTTGCTTCAGTGTTGAATCGTATTTAGGGGTTCTAAACATCCTCCTCCTCCATTTTTAATGATTTTTCTTCTTTGTTAATTTGTCTAACAACACTTTCTTTTTCAGCACTACTGAGTAATTTCTTAAAACTATTAAACACTCCAAATTAGTTCAGCTGCTTTATAAAACATATCTAGGTCCTTTCAGATGTAAGAGTGCATTTGTTGTTTTAGCATAAATGGTGAACTTGAACTTACTACTACTACTTACCATTTTGCCTTCTGCAAATTCCTCCTGAAATTATATGGTGATTTGAATACAAATGGCCCTCATAGGCTCATAGGGAGTGACACTATTAGAAGGTGTGGTCTTTTTGGAGTAGGTGTGGCCATGTTGGAGAAGTGTGTCACTAGGGGTTTGTCTTTGCTGTTTCAGATGGTCAAGACAATGCCAGTGTCACTCTTTCTTCCTGCTGCCTAGTGATTCGTATGATAGGTACAACTACCTCACAAGTAGCATGTCTGTTTTCATGCCACCATGCCTCCTGCTATGACAGTAATTGACTGAACTTCTGAACTGTAAGGCACTCCCAGTTAAACTTGTTGCTACATAAGAGTTGCAGTTGTCATGGTATCTTATCACAGGCATAAAATCTTAACTAACACAACATATTTCAGGTCACAATTAATCATCATTTCTTTAGAAAAACTCTTATCTTATTCTTCTTTTTACAGTAGAAGAGATTCCACATTACACATGAAGTTATTGGTAAAATTGCTAATTGCTTGCCTAACGGTCCTCAGCTACAATAATCTATGGTCTTCAGAGACTCTTTATGCTTTGCTCACTGTCTTCTCCCAAGTGCCTCATCCAATCCCTGATGAGTAAAAGTGATTTTTAAAGGTTGACTTCATAAAGATTACAGTTCCTTGCAGAGGTCTCTTTCCATTCAATACATTTTATGCAAGCATCTGCATGTGTAAAGCTCTTGAGGTTTGCCATGGAAGGCTCCGCTGTATTATCCCTCTACATTTTATAGCCAGCCACATTTGTAGAAAATTGAAGGAATGTAAATTAACTTTCAACTAATTTTGTCTAGCCACGAAGCACATATGCTTATTTACAAAATCACTCTACCCTCAAGCTTTGTTTTTCCTTTCTTTGGGTCTGAAGTAAACATCCATAAAGATAAAATAGACGTTGTAAGCCTGCTATCTTGCCAAGGCGCATAAGTGCAGCACATAGAGTAATTTATTTCTCTATTTACTTAGTCAACACTGTCAACTTATACATAAATAAATAGATGTGTGTTTCTTTGCTGACGGTATTTTTCTCCTAAGTATTGTTTAGTATAATGGGAGAACCTTTTGTTATTACAAACAAATGAAAACCATTTTTTTTAACCACACTACCAAATTTATAAAAGACAAGTTGATTTTCCCTCTAAAATATTGCCTACAAAGAAAAAAAACACCATTTTTTTTTCTAAAAAAAAAAAAGATATCAACACTGTACTCTAAATTGTTAATATTTATTACTTATTTTGTGAGTTGTTGTGAGGCAAGCACTTTCCACAGCGTGTGTGAAGACAGGAGACAGGCCTTTCTAGCCATCTTTCAGAATTCAGCTCGCTCAAGTTATCGGACCAAAGGACGAGCATCCTAACCTGCAGAGCAAGGCCTGGAGTACATTTTTCTGCCCCTAAACAATATTATTTCATTTCTATTAAATATACATATATATTAAATATATGTGTGCATGTGTGTCTGTGTGTGTTATTCTCCTCTCATATAATGCATCCCAACTGCAGCCTCTCTTCCTTCCAGTCCACCCAGTTCCTCTCTGCCTCTCTTCTCCCCTAGACCCACAGCTCTTCCATTTCCCGTAAGAAAAGATCAGGCCTCCAGTGATATTAATCAAACATAGAACATCAAAATGCAATAAGACTAGGCACAAACCCTTATATCGAGGTAACTCATTATATTTTTATATACTTTAATTATGGAGTAAATGAACTAGTCCCAAACTCCACTAATTCACCTTTTAATAAGACTTTGTTCTTCCTTTGAATGTTTGCCTATATGTAATCTACTAATCTGTCAAGATATAATACCTTATAAGTCATAAAATTAAAATATTATCAAAAAATAACTACACCCCTTAGTTACTTCTATTGCAGTTATAGGAAAGTGTTATAATGCCAACTTATAGAAGAAGAGGTACATTTGGGCTCACCGTTTCAGAAGGTTAGAGTCATGAACACTGTAGCATGGAGCATGGCAACAGGCAAGTGTGCACTGAAGCAGTAACCAGGCCCCAGTGTCAAAGCTTCTCCATCAAGATCACACCTCCAAAGCCCTCAGAAACAATTTCATCAACTAGGAAAAAAGCATTCAAACATCTGAGCCTTCTCTCACTCAAACCACCAAACTACCTAATGTGTATTCTGTTACACGGAATACTGTAGACATCTTGCATGCCTTGAATCTTTAAAACTGCCATCAAATCTGTGTGTTATGTGAAGAAAATAAAATTGGAGGAATTGGCATCAGACTCAAGAGAATCAAATCAGGAGTTGTCTGGTAGGAGATTTAAAATATGTATTTTTCAGATTATTTGATCTTAAACTAGTGTTCTGAGTCCTCAACTATGAACTAGAGTATCTTACAGATGCCAAAATAAAAGTAGACATTTATTATTAATAGTTTTACTAGAATATCAGAACTTTAACTTTTGAGCTTTTAAGTTATTTTGCTGAAGAAATGTGCAATAGAAATGACTAGAATCACATGATTTACAATGTGAATACGGGCAGGAACTATAAAGATAAGGATAGAGAATGTTAGGAAAGGATCAAAGGAGCCAGTTAAGTCTTCTGCTTCTTTTATATGCATTTTTGTATTGAGCATAAACATTTCAAAAGATGAACAGAAAAAAAAAAAAGAACAGTGTAAATTCCTAAATTTGCTATTTAGTTTGAGAAATTACAAATAGATATACCCAATCCTTTTATGTTAATTGCATTATTTTAGTTTTTTTTTTAAGAATCTCCAAATAACTTGTAATAAATTTGAAATTGTTGGTATATATCTATATCTTTGGGAATAATTCTATAATATTAATGAAAATATAAATGAAAACACATTGAAGTATACATAGCTGAACAATTTCCTAGTGTAAACAGCATAGCAATCAGTGGGAGAGAATGTTGTTGTGTCAGTATGGAGTGAGGATATTATTTTAAACACGTATTTTCTGTCTCTGGATCTCATAACCAGGAAAGATTGTGCATGTCATGATTGCTGCTGCCAGATAATTTGAGATGAATTATTTATAGAAGCCTAATACATTTTTACTCCCAGAAAATTCTGTAACTGCTATTCTTAGAATCTCTGAGACTAAGAGTTAGAAAACAAATAAAAGAAAGCAGATAATATACAATGAGTAAGGCTAAATGGATTCAAAGGAGGTCTGCCTGTATTTCCAATAATAGACACTACATTATGGTTTTCTTTGCTCATTACTTATAACTCTCTTACATATGGAGAACTTTATGTGAAAACCTAGGAAGCAATAGGTTAGAAAAGCTATTTTGAACAATATATGAAGAATATTTCTATCCAAGTCAATATGCTAGATCAGTACATACTACATAACCAGCATAGCAAACAAGAGAATGTACTGCATTTGAGCTGTTATCTTTAAAATGTGACCTCTTTTACCTTCATATCTATTTATATTCAGAGGTGCATTCAAAGGTAAAAATCTAAAGAATTTTCCTTATCTAGAGCAACTTTATTTTATAGTCTTATTAGATTAGGGGATTTTGGTCAGGTAATGTTATTAAAAGCTCCAGTCTTGTTGAATGTTCCTGGGATGTAAAGGCGTTAGGAATTTCTAGCTCATATGTACAATCAGACAGCTTTTATCCTTTTGCTTTCACGGTATAACTAAAGGGTTGGGTCTGTGACTTCACTGATCTAAGCACTAAAAAACCTCATGTGTTACTTGGATATGAGGTCTCTCCACCTGAAATCTAAATGTAATTGACATGACTATGCATTTTCAATTTAAAATCCAAAATGTTCTGAAGTATCATAGAACATGTTGAAAATCACTCACTACTATACCTGCTCATTAGAGGTGTTTTATTAGCCTTACCATTCTGTTTGACATCTGTATGCACTGTGTTTTACTAGCTTGGACTTGAGAAGAAACCTGCCCTTTGTCTTTGAGAAAAATACTACACACATGCATGCAGACATACATACATACACACACACACACACACACACACACACACACACACACATCCTTCACTGTAAGAAAATATTTTTTACATTAGACATATTTGAAAACTTGGAGAAGTCCTGTGAGGAAAGTGAGAATTAACGTTCTATAAACTGTTTCAAGATGCTGGGATGTAGGGGGAGAAGGGAAGATACCAAGATAGAGTCAACAAGAATATTTGTCCAATATAAATCACGTATGTTCATAATAATTCACATGTATATGCTTAAAAAATGTAAACTATACTGACAATCCATCTTACCCCAGTCAGAATGCCAATCATTAGGAAGACAAGTAACTGAAGTACATTTTCTGTATCCATTCTTCAGTTGAGTGACATCTGGGTTGCTTCCAGGTTCTAAGTATCATGAATAAGGTCTCTATGGAAATACTGGAGCACATGTCCTTGTGATATGGCATCTTTTAGGTATATGCCCAGGAGTCGTACAGCTGGATCTTCAAGTAGAATTATTTCCAACCTTCCTAGGAACAGCCAGATTGACTTCCAGAGTGGTTGTACAGATTTACAATCCCACCAGCAATGGAAGAGTGTTCCTCTTTCTTCACATCCTCATTAGCATGTGCTATCACTTGAGTTTTAGATCTTAGCCATTCTGTTGGGTGTAAGGGAGACTCTCAGCTAAGGATGTTGAAAATTTCTTTACATGTTTTTTGTTCATTTGAGATTTCTCTGTTGAAAATTCTCTGTTTTGCTCTATATCCCATTTTTTAATTGGGCTATTTGTTTTTTGGGTCTAACTTCTTGAGTTCTTTATATATTTTGGATATTAGCCCGCTGTCAGACAGAGGGTTAGAAAAGATCTTTTCCCAACCTTTATGCTGTTGTTTTGTGGAAACATAAACGGTGCACCTCCAGTAGTCAGACAGAACCTCCAGTGGAGGTATGGGGACACCAACCCACCTACAAAACTTTTACCCAAAATTGTTCCTGCCTAAAAGAAATGCAGGGACAAAAAATGATCAAAATTGAACGAATGGCTGACCAGTGACTGACACAACTTCAGATCTACCACTTGGGCAGATACTAAACCCTAACAGTATTACTGATGCTGTGTTGTGCTTTCAGATAGGAGCCTAGCATGGTTTGTCCTATGAAAGGCCCTACCCAGATGCAGATAAATACATCCAAGCATTGGACTAAGGTCAGGGACCCCTATTCAGAGTTAGGGGAAGGATTGAAGGGGCTGAAGGGAATAGCAACCCCATAGGAAGACCAAGAGTGTCAAGTAACCTGGACCTCTGGGGGCTCCCGGAGACTTAGTCACCATAAAAAAGCATACACAGGCTTGGTCTGAACCATCTTCCCCCATGGTATATATGTGGCAGGGGGCTACCTTCTCTGACCTCAGCGGGAGAGGATGTGCCTAATCTTGTAGAAAGTTGATAACCCAGGGTGCAGGTGGAGAAGAACTCTTTAAGGGGGAACTAGGAAGGGGGGCAGCATTTGGGGTATAAATAAATAAATAAATACTATTTAATTGAAAAAAGACAAGGTGACCAGGACTGGACAAAAGGCATCTCCTCTACACCACTGGTAGGAATGCAGAGTAGCTCAGAGTAGCTCTGAAGTGAGAAGAGAGCAGCCGGGGGACCTCGATTGTAACTGACGATCTCCATGTCAGCTGTCACAGCGACTGCTGCTCCTCAACGTTTAATTCAGTAGTATTCACCACAGCTTAGTCACGTCACCTGTCTAGGTGTCCTACAGTAGATAAATGGCTAAGGAAACTGTGGTAAATAAGACACAGAAAATAGTTCCAGCCATCAAGAAGAATGGAGTTAAGGTGTTTGCAGGAAAACGGATGAAACTTGGGATATAATATTAAATTAACTAAACCAATCTCAGAAAGATAAATGTATGTTTGTGTGCATTTATAGCTCCTGGTTTTTCTATGATAATAAAATCAAGTATTCAACTGTCTAGAGGAAGAGTGGGACAAATAAAAGAGAGAAGAATGGAGATGATGTGGGTGTAGAAAATGACTGATGTTGAAAAATTCATTAATAATTAAATATTAGTAATGCTATGTTCATTGAAGAGGCCCTTCCACTGGGCAATGTTAATAGCCATCATAACTTATTATGAATTTAATCAAACTGGTTTGTTTCTTGCTTCTTATTATCCTGTGTAAAATTTTTCTTTCTATTTCTTTTCTTAGAGGTATGTATTCCTTTCATGACATCTTGCTTTTCTGTTTTTCATCCTCACATTCACTCTATGATTTATCACCTTTTTTTCTCAATGGAAGACATTTATTGCCAATATTAATGCTCATACTTCCATCTCTAAGACCAAGCTGCTCAGGCCATTGATACAAAATAGAGATAAATCAGCACTATAAATGCAGAAATAAATTGTCTTATATATACCAATTATTAGAAGAAAGTGAACATACAGTTGTGTATAATTTATATTTTCTTATGTCAAGAAAGAATTTAAAAGTTTATAATTGTTTATTATTGTTTTGACAACATTTTAAAACTTTTGTAAGCATTTATAAATATTTCCTATAATGGGAACAAACATTTTGGAAAGTATTCTTTTGGAGAATACGAATGATTGAAAATAGTTGGTAAAGTCAGAATGGCCAAGATTAAAGATTCAGGTGACAACAGATGCTGGCGAGGTTGTGGAGAAATAGGAACACTCCTCCATTGCTGGTGGGATTGCAAGCTTGTTCAACCACTCTGGAAATCAGTCTGGCGGTTCCTCAGAAAATTAGACATAGTACTACCGGAGGATCCTGCTATACCTCTTCTGGGCATATACCCAGAAGATCTTCCAACTGGTAATAAGGACACATGCTCCACTATGTTCATAGCAGCCTTATTTATAATAGCCAGAAGCTGGAAAGAACCCAGATGTCCCTCAATAGAGGAATGGATACAGAAACTGTGGTACATTTACACAATGGAGTACTACTCAGCCATAAAAAACAATGAATTTATGAAATTCTTGGGCAAATGGATGTATTTGGAGGATATCATCCTTAGTGAGGTAACCCAATCACAAAAGAAGTCACTAGATATGTACTCACTGATAAGCGGATATTAGCCCAGAAACTTGGAATATCCAAGACACATTATGGAAAACAGAAGAAAATCAAGAAGGATGAACATTTGTGGATACTTCATTCCTCCTTAGAATGAGGAACATAACTCCCATGAAAAATTATAGGTACAGCGACAAAGTTTGGAGCTGGGATGAAGGGATGGACTATCCAGAGAGGACCCCATTCGGAGTCCATCCCATCATCAGCCACCAAACCTAGATACTAATGCTCATGCTCATGCCGGCAAGATACTGCTGAAGGGTCCCTGATATTGTGGCCTCTTGTGAGGCTACGCCAGTGCCTGGTAAACACCGAAATGGATGATCACAGCCAGCTACTGGATGGAACACAGGGTCCCCAATGCAGGAACTAGAGAAAGTACCCAAGTACCTGAAGGGGGCTGCAACCCTGTAGGTGGAACAACAACAGGAACTAACTAGTACCCCCTGGGTTTGTGTTTCTAGCTGCATTTGTAGCAGAAGATGACCTAATCGGCCAACAGTGGGAATAGAGGCTCCTTGGTCTCCCAAACTCCATATGAACTAGCACAAGGCAAGGCCTGGGCCAAGTAGTGGGAGTGGGTGGGTAGGGGAACAGAGGTGGGGGGAGGGGTATGGGAATCTTTCGGGATAGCATTTGAAATGTAAATAAAGAAAATAATAAAAAATAAAAAAAAAAAAAAAAGAAAATAGTTGGTAAAATGAATACATATTCTCTATAGAGAACTTATGTGACACTTGAAAATATTTCAAGCTGTATGAGATACTATACATGTAGTAGCATTTTAAGCCTCAACTGAATGACATGCTTGCTCTGTACGCTTGTCACTTCCATGGAAATCTCTTTCCCCTTTGTTATGATCACATGTGACCTATGTAGATGGTTTCAAAGATTTTTTAAACAGTCATTTAATGGAGAAAGAGAAGTAATTGTGAGAGTAGAGGGAGTCAGTTCTAATCACTAGAGGAGGCCAATGGCTGACTCCCCATTATCCTTTTGACACAGAATACAAATACCTGGCTTAGAAAGCAGAGACAAAACAAGAAAAGTTTCCCTTTCTCATCTCAGTCCAGCAGATTTTTTTCTTTTATAATTTTCAAACTTCAGTCCATATTAAGAATAATTCTGACAATAGTACGATTGTTTATCAGATACTGAAAATTATACTTGTTCAGACGCTATGTTGATTTTTAGACTCTCTTTGATATGTCTTTTAATATGTTCCCTGTTGTCAAATAGTATAATAGGAGTTTGAAAGCCAAAACTCAGTTATTGGCAAGACAATGTTTTAATTTGCAAAATTTGAATTACAGAAGGCACGTATTTTATAAATGGTAACATGGATTCCTTATAGAAGCAAAGATAAATCATGATGCATAATCATCACCATCACCATCAATAATGGAAAAGAATAACAACATTCGAACACTTTTATTTATCTGGGACATTTTGTTGAGTTATATACAAGTTTCTATTTTCTTACCAAAGAACATATTATGGTTCATCTCTAAGGTGCAATATGAGATGACCAGAAGAAATGCCTTGTAATAAATTAAATATTTTTTCCATTATTAATGATTCACATTTTCCATTTGCTTCCTGATGCAAATTTTGCAAATATTCTGTAAAACATAATACTGATCTGTCTTGTTCTGTGAAAGACACAACATGTAAAACAGCTGCTAACTAATGAAGACAATCTTTTTAATTATACTCTATCATGTCATAGGACTACCATTAAACTTGAAAGGTTGATGCTATTATATAACACTTATTATAATGAAAGGCCAAAGGAATTTTGTGTAAGTACATAGATTATTCTTCATTTCTTAATATGTTACTGAATTAGGTTCAGATTTACTGAATACATATGATTTCACAGATCAAGGATTCCTACTTTTGTCAAGAAACGACTAACCATAGAATACTTAGTAAGAAGGCATTTTAATGCAGTTAATACATATTTAACCCCTATTCTGTTTAATGACTGTCTGAGCACACTGCATTTTTTTTGCTATTCTTTCAAGAATTACTTTCACTTTTGTAAAACTTCCTATCACAATAACTTTCACATGTCTTACTTTAATTCATAAACTGCTTAAGAATTTTGATGCTTGCTTAAAATAATTTTAATATTTCTCAAAAAACTGGAAACATCATTCTTATGAAACATTGCATGCATAACAACTCAAAATTTTCCTGCGTTGATATCATGGAGAAACATTTCAACATGGTTACACCCTACTTAAACGATTGCAAATATTCAATAGTTTGTCTGAAACATATGAGGGTGACCTGATAGGAAGACCAGCAGGCTCAACAAATCCAGACCACTGAAATCTCTAAGACACTGAGCCACTAACCAGGCAGCATACATGAGCTGGTCCAGTGTCCCTTACACATATATAGGAGAGGACTGCCTTGTCTGGCTTCAGTAGGGGAAGATGCACCTAACTCTCTTGAGTCTTGAGGCCCCAGGGATTAGGAAGGCCTGGCTAGGGTAGGGGGGTCATACTCTTGGAGACAGGGGGAAGAGGAATGATACAAGGGACTGTGGGATGGAGGACCAGGATGGGACAATGGCTGGACTACTTAAAAAAAAAAAAGTAAAATGAAAATAAGAACAGCTTTTCAAACTTAATTTTCTGTGGTCAAGGCTATTATTAGAAATGTAACTTGTAACTGACTGTTTGTGTTGATTTTGTATCCTGCAAATTTTACATGTACAATATTCAGTTGTGAAATTGTTTTGTGAAGTGTCCCGTGTTGTTGAATACACTCTCCATTCTGCTTGTGATCTCTTTATTTTTCATTCCAAATTGCTGTTATGTGACAATATTCAGGAGAAAGATCAGCACATGTCTACTCACCCCAGACAGAGAACTAACAAATACAATAAAAATCCAGCTAGGTGAACTAATGACCCTTACATGGGTTACTTGCACAAGAACTATAGGTGAGGGATTAGTTACAGGAACAGAATCAGCTCAAAGATTAATGCAGTACCAAAGCTAACCCCAGTATGGATGCCAGCTTATTGAAAGCTGGAAACCTATGGAAACTAACAAGTTTCATGCGGTTCAATAAATTGGACAGTGTCCTTTCTAGACTCATCAGCTGGCCTCTGCCTATTCCAGGCAGTTCCGCTGGTTTCTGTGTTGTCCATGAAACCTACCTGATCTCTGAATCTTCCAAGCTGCTGGTCTGATAAGAACCCCTACTAGGCAGTTCAGCTTGTCTGAAGGGGCGTCTCTTGGTAAGCTGGGCCTTTTTACTTCTATATGTTTGCAGAGGAAAGGTCCTGCTCAGTTGCAGGGATTTCCTGAAGCTTTTGAGTTGTATGAGATTAATGAGCTTCCTTGAAGAATAATAGTGTTTAGTCCCTTTTTAGAATGTCCTGTCTTAATCATAAGTCCCCTCTAATTTGGATGGTGTACCTTAGAGGAAACTGCTACACAATAAATACTCTGACAAGAGCTCTCAATACTGAGTTCACTCGATGTCTAACAGCAAGGATCCTTTTCTTTTCCATAATATTAGGAGGAAAAATCTGTCACTTTCTTATTAATGGCTATTGACTGTGAGATTTTTGTATATGGCCTGTATCATGGTGATAAAATGTCTATCTGTTACGCTTTTATTGAGTGACCCTGTTATAAAGTGTTATTGAAGTTTGTCAGATGCTTTTTATGCATCAATTGAGATGATTAGAAGTGATGATTACATTTTCTATTCCAATATAATATGGCAGATTGCATAGAGAGCTTTTTATATATTGAATTACCTTTCCAGTCTGGGAATAAATCCATTTTGGTCATACCATATAATCCTTTTAATATGCTTCTGAATTCAGCTTAATAATATTGTGTTCAGCACATTTACATCAACATCCATAAATAAAAAATCAAGACAAATTGTGGAAGAAAAGTCAGAAAATTACATTTGTTTTTACCTTTAAGATGGTAGATAGTAGACAGCAGGTACAGGTCATCTAGTGGGATCTCTAGAGAACAACTGGATAAATTTAGATGAGAGCTATCAAAAGAGCCAGGTGGTGGTTGACATCTCATAATTTCAATAGCAAAGCAAAATAAGGAATTTTGTGAAACATAACAGGAGGAAAACTCCAGAAACTATACTAGAAGGACTCAATACTCTGGAGAGTTCCTCCAAATGAGAAAGAGTACATCAGACAGTCAGACTAGAGATGGGATGAGGTCAGAAAGTCTCAGAAAATCTGCAGTGTGAGTCAAGTAATGGGCATTTGAAAATCAGAAAGGAGGAATCAAGAGATAAAAGTTGCAACAGCAGAGAGAGGGGTGATGCAGGCAAATTACTCATTGAGTCACAGTAGAGTTAACTAGAGGTTTGTTCTTATAAGACCCATACTGAGTTGGCACTGTTATAGGACTGCTGAAACCAGGCCAACAGGATATTCTAGACATCAAAAACTAACTTTGAGTGAGATGTAAAGATGGCCAAAACCAGAGTCTGCCTTGGAACACAGCCACAGGTTTTAAATGTGTGTGTCTGACACCAAGAAGTATCTCTTACAGGATTGACCAGGGTAACTAGTCAGAATGTGAAAAGCCTCCCACTGACAAGACAACCATCTATCTCTCACCTACTCAAAGGTCTGCCAGGAAGACTGAGCATTATTTGCAACTCAACTTGAGAATGCCCACCCAGAAAGGGCACAAGCATTCTCAACCAGACCTGTGAAAAACTTCCTAGAAGCATGGTATAAACATCAGTTTTCCTATTGAACCTGCTAAACTATACCCAGGATATCACGTCTTCAAGCTAACAAAGGAGGTGATGGAATGAAGACACATTAAGTTTCTCCACAACTATCCAGGCTTTATCTTTCCATTTTATTCCTCTTTTAATACACCAAGATTCTGTTCATGTGGTGGTGGTGCTGATGCTGATACTGATGCTGATGCTGATGCTGATGCTGATGCTGATGCTGATGCTGATGCTGATGTGGCATTCCCAATGAGCACAGACTGATCGGGGTTCACATGTTTCCCAGTCTCCAACCCCTGAGAGCTGAGATAATTTTCAGTTCTCTGGTTACATTTATTGTCTCATTTCTTTTTCATTCTATCTTTAACCAGAAGCCCCTCAGTTTCACTACAATTGTTTCTACTATTCACTTTTTTATTTAAGCTCTTCTTCATTTGCTATCATCTCACTGACTACTTTATTATTCATATTCTTTCGATTATCACTGTACGTTTGGTATTCTTTAACTTCCTAAGATGACAGAATTGAAGGGGACATAGTTTGTAAGAGTTTACCCTGGATAGTGGCATTTCTCTTTGATGGTGAATGATTTTACAGTAAATATTCTACTCTTAGGTTAATAAGGAGCACTGAGTCAGGTGTTCTGGGCATATGCATCAAGAGTCTAGCTGATGACTCAGATCTACAGTAAAGTGGGAAAATGGCATGTTTACCCTATCACAACATAGTGCCTCTTGAGCATTACAGTCACCTCCACTGAAATAATTTGACTAATTTAAAAGAATCTACCCAATAATCCCAATCCTGGCTGCTGCAGTATAAAACCATAAGACACAGGAGAAAGCAAGTAATGGTAGCCATTGCAATAACTCTCTTCTTATAGAATAAGAAACCATAAACAAAGGATTTGACTTACATTTAAAACTTATGTATAATTAATTGAAATTAAAAATCACCCAAATCTAATTCTTTCTGAATTTGCAGCCCACCAAGCTTATTTTTTTCTTGAAAATGCTTTTATTCTTTTTCTTGAGTCTTTGTGAGTTTCACAGCATGTACTCCAATGCCACTCATCTCTCCATTCATCTATATTGCCCACCACTCTTGCAACCTCCCATCATTATAGAAATAAGTAATAATAAAAATAAATAATAATAATTTAAAAAATTGCCATGGAAACTGTTGTGTATCACACAGTATATCCTTTGGCCCAAACAGCAAGAACATTACTTGCAAATGTTCACTGCAGTGAGTCTTTTGTCTGATTCCAGGCCTCTGGCTTCTCTTACTCTATCAATACCGGATCTTACAGCTTTGGTTCTATGGCACTGGCCCCTTCACAAGCAGTTCATAGATGGGATAGATATTTGGGTGGGACAACTCACAGTCCTGGGTCTGGGCCTGTGTTGTAGCTGTGTTGGACAGCTTGCTAGCTATCCTGTGTCTATACCATCAGATCAAGCTCTGCAGCACTGATTCAGTTAACTTGTCCAAGTGCTAAAGTTAGCAAGGGACTGGGCCAACTCTCATACTCTCATTCCCTAGGGTCACATATATTGTGCCACCCAGGTAAGGTGGCTGGCAAACAAAGGACTGGGCCAGCTCTGTGCTGCCCTAGGACATCAACATGGTCCTACACTCTCCTGAGATCAACTTTCCTCTAGCAACAGTGCAGACCACAAACATTTGCCTGGCCTTTGGTCCTAACAGACCCTTTCTGCTGTAGGGCCAGTCATGGTACTATTTGGCAGCGTAAGTCATGGGTTAGGACCACACCACGGCCTCAGGTGACTGGTTGGCTAATTGATACGGAGAAGGAGAACATATGTGGAGATCAGGCAACACCCTTTGGAGACAGTTTTCCCCTGCCACCATATAGATTCTCCCATAGAGTTGAATTCAGGTTATCAGGCTTGATAGTAAGTACCTTTGCACACTGAGCCATTTCATTGGCTTTCTCTTAAAAAAATATTTTAATGGATTATCCAAAGTACAATGTTAAATTTTAACATTTAAATTATACCCAAAGAGTTATAGCATTGACAGTTGCCTTATAGGATTGTTGATGGGGTCAAATCAGACCCAGGGTCAAGGTGTTTGCCAGTATACCTGTCACATGGCCAGCAGTCAATGCATTTATATCAATGACTAATATTATTACTTGTTTCTTTAAGAAAAGTAGGGATTTGTCCCGAAGTAAAAGGGAATATGGGTAAGACACAGAAAGCTAACCCTGGTGGCAGGACTGTGATTGCCACCATACAGCATCATTCTACAGTCACTTTGTGGTTATAATGAATTACACATACTATGTTTTTGTCATTATCTGGAAAGAAAGATGCTTGGTTCATTGTTTTATTAATCAGTGTCCCCACTCATTAGTGTCCATGAAAACCAGTCCTCTAAGTCACTCCTTTATTCATCTACAAAAAATAATCCAAGTGTGATTCAATGGTCCCTAAATTTCTGACTGAGGGCTTTTACAAATGTGCAGACTACGATGGTTTTCTAAGCAAAGATTTCAGTGATATCTCTAACTTTGCTGACTTATTGAGTATTTATTTAGCAGTTACTCAAGTATGTTCAAGGCTAACAATCAACAAAGAAAACAGGTGTAGTCTATATGCTTCTGGCTTATGAGAACCAGAGAGTAAACAATTAATAGCTAAAATTTTAAAAAGGTAAATGATAGATACTTCCAAAAGCCAGATCCTGTCAGCTATGGAGGGAGAAACTTGACAAACTGACAGTTGATGGTTTCCATTTTTGTCAGAAGTCAAAGGCCACCCTAGTTATCTGACTAGCTTCTCAGTAGCTACAAGGGAAAATGGGAAAGTGTCAACACCCATATAAACTATTAGAACAAAGAATGTTGCTTAGTAGGTCAGTACTTCCTTATGTCCTAGCTCTGACATACTGTACTCCTTCAAGCTATAGAAATATCTACCATTGCATTCATCATAAGTATTATATGTGCCTTCCTCTCCCAAGGAAGCATGTAATCTCACGTCCACGTAATTTTTCAGGGGCATTTACCACACAGGAATTGAAACAGACCAAGTACAACTTAGTTTTTGTAGAAAAGAACTCTCAAAAATAAGAAATCCAAGGTCACAGGATAGGAAATAAGCCCAGAAATGACTCATACCAAAGACTGGTTCACAGCCAGGCCAAATGTTCAAAATTTCAAATAGACAAGAGTAGATAAGTCAGTCTGGGTCATGGGCACCTGACAGTTAATAAAAATGGGCATACTGTGAGTAGAAATTTCAACAATAATTATCCAAAGTTCATATAGAAGGCAAACATCCAAGAGGTAAGTTATTAAGTAAGTAATAAAATATGAACTCTGAAGGCATAAAATTAATATATTTTATTTATCTAAAATGGACATTTTCAAAGCTTAGCATCTTTCACATTACAATTTTTTTATAATATGTGCAAGGTATAGGTTAATTGTCAGCAGTTTATTTTATGTTTGTTTTATTCCCTGTGAGAAGTACTAAAAGTTGCCATATGACACATAGACTTTTTGATCTGGAGACATAAGGCATATGTTGTTCAAAGTCACAAAATATGGATGGAATGATCAAAGGAATAAATACTTCAATGGAATCATCTTTAAAGACCTGGTTACTCCAAGATTTTCAGAGTTGAGAGTGTAAAAATGAACAAAGAATAACTAGAAATTTAAGCCTCCGAGGAAGAAAGGCAATAAGGAAAATTCAGTGTTCTGGAAGCAAGCATTTATGTGTATTAATAATGGCACATTGAATGCTGTCAAATATTCCTAGTATTTTAACTGTACCTAGAACTGGGAATTAAAATTAGTAACATGGGTTTTATAGTGACCTTGACAAGATTAATATGATGAAGGATGATAATACCCAGTTCAAATAATAATTCATTTTACATGAATATGAAAAAGACTGACTGGGGTGGGGTGTGGAAAAAGAGAAGAGAAAATTGGAAAAAGAAAAGAAAGTTAATATGAAAAAAAGAAACAGATAAGAACAATTAAGAAGGAAAACTGATACAGTTAAACAAAAGAGAAAGAGAAGGCAAAAGAAAAACAATATAAGCTATAGCTTACAAATGCCAAGGCTGATATTACAAACTACAAGATGGCTGAGGAATGAAAGAGGAAAGTGACATAGTAAGGCATATTAATTGTAGAGCTAGCAAACACACTTAGTAAGAGTGATTGAGTACAGTGTGAGTTAAAAACATAATCACTGATTCATGATTTAAATGAGGTGTTTTTGAGACAAGAGATGCAGCACCTAGATAAACTGTTATTTTGTCAAGATTAAGATGCTAGCAATATAGACATGTTATTACTACATACCTTTGATTCCTTTGATTTGCATTGACTATATACATTTAATCTCAAACAATGTCATCTAATTGAGGGAGAGACTAAGTGACAAATCAGAGAAAGATTTAACAGAGTAATTCAGTGGTAGGGTATGCCCAGCTCTCATGAGAATAGACAGGAAAGAGAGGCTGCTTAAAGAGTTGCAAGGGAGAGAGAATTCAATGAAATTCTACTCAGCTGTGTTCAATTAAGTTCAATTCATATCAGTTCAGTGTGGAGCAGTTCAGTTTGTAGAGTTCAGAGGATGTATCTCTAAGCCAAGCAATCCAGTCAGAGGCCAAGAAAAACCCAGTCTGAATCAGTCAGCTTGGAGAGAAGTTTGAGCCAGAACAGCTGAATTGAACCAGACAGCCAAATTTAGAAATAGAGGCCCCTTGGTCTTGCAAACTTTATATGCCCCAGTATAGGGGAATGCCAGGGCCAAGAAGTGGGAGCGGGTGGGTAGGGGAGCAGGGCGGTGCTGGGGAGAGGGTATAGGGAACTTTTGGCATAGCATTTGAAATGTAAATGAAGAAAGTATCTAAAATAAATAAATAAATAAAATAAAATAAAATAAAGAGTGAGTAAGTCTCAGAGACTAAAACATTGTAGTTCTAGGTTAGCAGATGGAGGCTGGAAACTGAGGCCTGAAACTTTCCAGGTCTGGGCTTGCTATGGGAATAGACCCTTCCAGCCCTAGGTGTAGGGTTAGATAGAACTGCTCTGTGCTCAGCCCAAGCCACGTATTCATAAAGCTTGCATACAGCTCTAATCTCATCACTTTATCTAAGAAAAAAAAGTGACATTTACATCTATACTACTATGTAAAAGGAGAGAAATATAATTGAGCCTCTAAGTCAATAAACTTTCCTAAAATTGTAAATGGTCTGATTAATACACAGGTGTCTTTAAGATGGGTTAAAGTGTTTTTCTCTTACACTCACACTGTCAAGATGTAAGTCTTTCTACTTGTAGCAGACATGCTTTAGTCCTAATAATATTCCAACCAACTTGTTCCATTTATATGTCTTCCTTTTCAGGTATCCTCACCACAGACAGAATATACTTAATCCCCAAACCCTGGGGCTTACACACCTAAATTCACTTGATGGTTGTAGCCCAAAACAGACATTAAAAATGCTGTACTTTTATAATATTTCATTTAAACTAAAGCTGTATAAAATAGTTTTCCGTATTTTTTTTTACTTCATTCTAAAACATACATAAACTTCTCAAAAGTGGCATTTTAAAGATTGGGAATACATTTTATGGAGATAAATTTCTTAAGAATTTAGGTTACTTTCTTCCATTATATAAAAACATATATGATGTTTTTCCTTGAATGCCATATGTGTTCATTAAATATTGATCTATTATATTTTATTCTATTCTATTCTCCTCTGCTTTTTTAAGGTAACTGTTGTGTTATATATTGCTTAAATACTATCTTTAATTATCATGCTATATATTGTAAGATAATGTTTGGTATGTTTTTATAAATCCTGTGAGGAATTTTGTTTTAATATATTATATTATAATTTCTACATTGTTAGTATATTTATTGTTTGGCAGTTGGACATTACATCAATGATCTGAAACTCCATCAATACTAGTAATTTCCAGTGCACGGGCCATAGTGGTATTTCTTCAAAATTTCAAATATATTATAATATTTTCTTCTGCAATGAGATAGTTTATTTCTTGGTCATTTAAAAAATATTTTACAGGAAAGATTAAACAGCAATGATTAAAATTCTTGAATTGATTTTGCCACAAGATTGTATTCTCATAATGATTTATATTAAGTTATACTTAGATAGTCTGCTATAGGAAAATCAAAGACCTGTAGAATTTTTAAAGAAAATTATTTTTACCTAAAACTGACTGGCCTTAGATTAGTACTTCAAAATATTATCTGAGATAAACCTATTTGCTTTGTGCTAAGGAAAATTAGACTATTTATTTGATGAAAAATGATAGGATGAACTTTTTATTGCAGAATTATTATTTACATTAACATATTTCAAATATTATTAGCTGATTCAGAAAGATTGGTTGTGCTTAAAGTATGTCAATACCTTAATACAAAACTAAATGATCATGAACATATCTAATAATGTAATATGATTATGGCTGATCCTTTTAAAATGCTTTGTTTTCTCTATTTTATACTTTTATGAGTTCTTAAATATCTGCTTTGTTTTATGTAAGATAATAGTAGTTCTAGTTATTTTTTAGGGTCTAAAACCGTAATATTTGACAATACAAGCTTAACTAATAATATATATATATATATATATATATATATATATATATAGCTAAATAATTGAGAATCAAATAAAATATTAACGTTGCAAAATATTTTATTATGATAAAAAACATATCAGCAACAGAAAGGAAAATTTTGGATTATATGTGGTTCTCACACCAAGGTATGTAGGGAGTCTGTACCATATAGTATTTAATGTTTTTTACTTCTAAAACTGTAAGCACATATATGTGCTGTCCATCTGAATACTCAAAGAATAATGTCCATATTGATTTTCTCTACTTGAGAAAAGTAAATTCAAGAAGTGAAAATGTTATATTTTGATTCTAATTATGTTCTGGTATCATGTACCAACTTTACATTTTTATTAATCAAAATGGCTTTTTGTAAATTCACACACACACACACACACACACACACACACACATATATATATATATATATATATATATATATATATATATATATATNATATATATATATATATATATATATATATATATATATATATATTGCATTCTGACCATTCTCAAATTATCCTCTATCTCTCTACTAGCTTGTTCACATGTATTTTCCCTATAAGTATCTTTCTTACATTCATTTCTGTGACCCAAAATTTTAAGCAAAATATTGTTGATAGAACACTGTATTCTCAAATTGAAAAATTAAATGAGCAATTGCTAGTATTTTTTAGAGTGGTACCCCTACATCCTCCATCAGAACTTGCTTATCAGCCTTCTGAAAACGATAACTAACCCTTAGAGTGATGTCTGAGCTTAGTCTTGACTTCATTGTCCTGGTGATGATAAAAAGATAAAATGGGTTTTGTTGAAAGCTAAAAGAGATGATATGCGATAATAAGTAGATAATAAGTAGTTGCCTTTAAAATCTCCTTTCATTCTGTAGATATTGCATATTTTCTGTATTACACATAAAGATCCATAAAACGGTGTGCCTAAAGTTTCCATGGCAGGTAATACTTAGTTACTATTTCCAGCAAGTCATGTGGAGTCCAGCACATCATGGTCTATGTTGCATTTAAAAGGTGGTGGTGAGAAGAACACTATCAACCCACCTGGAAGGCAAGAAAGACTGTAATAAGAAACATAAACAGGTAATTTCATTCTGAAAAATCATGACTGGGAATTGTGTGTGAGAAAAAAAACTCCCCTCAGTATCTTTGGTGCAAAAACAGATGACAAAACCTTTTGTAAGAGGCTTGGGTATTTGTTGATTATATTTAAAATGTACTATTTGAATTGTGGCAACATTTTGCTGATAGAGCTTGGCACAAGAAACAAATACAGTTCTCTAAGGATATTTTTTGATGGTAACATAATGACAGAAGGAACAAACTATAGCAGTTGCATTTAATAGAAAATGAATAAATTAAGTGTGTGTGTGTGTGTGTGTGTGTGTGTGTGTGTGTAGTCTCTAGGTTCCACCAACTGCTATAAATGTAATACCTGTCAGATAGGATTTAAATTTGTGGCAGATGTATAAATTAAATGCTTAGATCTGTTCTCTTGTTTACCTTGTCAGTTTCCCCAAAGAAAAGACTCGTTAGCATTTCTTTTGCCTCCCCTATTTCACATTAACATAAAAGATGAGAAAAAGTGTCCCTTTAGATTTGAGGTTCTTCTTTGTTGTGAGAGGCTAATTGTTAACCTTGTGATAGTGCATATTTTAATTTTTAAAATGTATTCGACTAAACAAGGGCTAAAAGATTTCAAGATTTACATTAATGAGAATTCTTACTTAAAAATATTTTATATTCTTGCAATAAAAATAATAAAATGCTTTTATCCATGCAGCCAAAGAAACTGTTCACACCTTATTGTTCAAAAAGCAAAAGGTGGCTGTCTGTAAACTGACTGCAGGGCCCATTTGCTGAGGACAGCTTTCACATAGTTCATTGGACATAGAGACATGGAGCTGATGCAGGCTTGGAGCCTTCACCCTTATGTTCTAGTCTCTTTGTTGTGGAAAGATACTCAGCAGGCTATTTTAAAAGAAACCTGGACACCAACCAAGTCAAAAATCCCTTGATCTAAAACCAGTCAATCTGTTGTACATACAAGATGTGCTGGTGCAACAGTGGCACATAAATTGTAGGAGTGGCCAATTGATGTTTGATTTAACCAGAGGCCCAAGCTAAGAAAGTGATGAGCTCATGGCCTACACTGCCTGCGTTGCCAGAAAACAGAGGCTGGGTAGTCCAGAGAACAAGGTTCAATGCCTAGTCCTGGAGAAGCTTCCTCTGGCAGTAGATAGGAACAAATATAGAGATCCACAGACAGACATTTTTGCAGAGAAAGAGAGAGAAAGGGAGGGGGAGGGGGAGAGGGAGGGAGGAGGGGAAGGAAGACTGACTAAAAAAGAGATCTCCCCTAGGAGATCAGGAAGTCCCATGAAAGATGGGAAAGATTCAACTGACCTGTCTCATCTTCATTGTTATGTATTTTAAATTACCAGGCTTGCTCTCTTTTTTTGTCACCCAGAATGCAATGCCTGAAATGTGTCTTATTTTTACTTCTAGATGATTCTCATCTCTCACATTTCTTGCCAGAACTTTTGAAGAAGGTAGCTACAATAAATAAGTGAAAGATTGAATGGGAAGTGAGCTAGAAGTGTCTACTCCTGTTTTAAGTATGTTCTGAAATGTGGGAAAACTATTATATGGAGAGGCAAAATTATTAAAAGTGTTTTTTCAAGTCCAAGTTAAGGTATTAAACACTAAAATTTGCTAAAATTC
>NC_034595.1:5898106-5917110 GCF_900095145.1 Mus pahari
GCCCCACAACTGGATCTGATGGAAGCATTTCCCCAACTGAAGCTCCTTTCTCTGTGATAACTCCAGCTGTGTCAAGTTGACACAAAACTAGTCAATACAAGTATTGTTGACTATTTTTTTCTTGGAACTTTTTACCTTCTATTTGGTTGCCTTATCCAGAATAGAAGTCTATCTTATTATATCTTGTTTTGTCCTGTTTGGCTGTCTTCTCTTGGAGGCTTACTCTTTTCTGAAAACAGAAGTGAGGGATCTGGGGAAGAGGGGGCATTGAGGAAAGGAAGGTGGGGGAAAGGAAGGTGGGGACACTTTAGGCTTAGGTATTTCAAAATCTACTTTGAATATGGTTCTTCAACACTCCAACCCCTTATCAGCTGTAGGGGGAAAGAAAGGTTACTAGGAAACGAGGGTTGTGGACTTGTTTGGGAATCGTTCTTTGTAGTGATTTCAATCTCTATTGTCATCAGTCAAGCCACTAGCAAAACAACAAATACAAATGAGCAGCAGCAGCAGACCAGTTCACTCAGCAAACACCAATCATGAATCCGTAGCCGTGGCTAGGTCTAGATCTGCCAATGTGCAAATGTCCGCAGAGGCCGCAAGAACCAGCTAGTATTCCACGAGGAGTTCTTCGCTGTGTTTCTCTCTGTGAAGTCATGACAAGTGATGACCAGCTAAGAAAGCGAGGTGAACCAACACAAGAATGTCATCAGCAAAGACCGGCATCAGCAAAGCCGAAAGAAGACCAGAAAAACACTACATGTCTGTTCTCAGCAAAACACCATCTCACATGTGTGCTTCAGCAAAATATCTTCTCTTGAGACAGTTTCTAGAAAAATAACACATGTCACAACTGAGTCTCCAATGAAAGCAGAAATTCCCACTTGGGTTTAGAATGTATCGTATGATAGTAGAATCTATTTTAAATAAAAATAAAACTTAAAAAGAAGCCAGGAGACCGGCGCTGAACCAACATAATATGACAATATACTTTTAAATGAAGTTCTATCCAAACTGGAGTATTTTTGCCTGACATATACATTAAATTATTTATTTTATTACAAAAACACATATAGATTATACACATATTTTCAGAGGAAGTGAATTGAAGCTTAATACAAACTCTTCTCTTTGTGTGTATATGTGTCTGTGTATAATACATATAACCCATAGATGTAGATATATAAATCCATACACATATAAGCACATGAAATACTGAGAGTTTAATGTCACCTCATACAAAACACACAAACTGCACTATTTATGATATTTTATGTGATGACATTTACCTATCATTTTCCTATAATAGTTATTAAATATTTCAAAGCTTATATGACTTTTACTAACTCTTTTTACATGTGTGTGTGTGTGTGTGTGTGTGTGTGTGTGTGTGTGTATGGATGAATTGTCTACATGTATGTCTGTGCACCACATGCATGAAGGAGCTGCAGAGGTCCTAAGAGGGAGGCAGATGTCCCTGGCACTGCAGTTACAGAGGCATGAGAATCACCATACTGGTGCTAGGAATTATACTGAGGTCCTTCTGAAGACGTGGTCGTAATCACAGAGCAAGTGTAACTAGCCTTTGTCTTTATTTTTGTTTATTTGCTTGTTTGTTTTAGTTTCATACTCATGATTTCTCTTGGAACATTAATTTTCTTTTGATTTTGAGGAAAAAGTATGGCATAGGTTAAAATATAATGTAACTAATTTTAAACTTGGTGATGCTTTTGCGTTGTAATCTCCTTCAACTGTCATTTCCCTATGTTTTCCTAGTTTCCTTTGTTTTTTATTGTGTTGGGTATCAAACTTTCATTTTTACTTTCCTTGCCCCAAGTCAATAGGAACATTCAACTCTTTGCTCTTAAATAAGCCTCCCCACCCCTATCACATGGATAGCTAAATGAATAAATCCGCTGAACTAAAACTTTTCTTTCAGACCTTCCTGGTTATATTGAATATTGAGAAATTGAATTACCATGTTGTGGTTGCCCAAGTGTTGGACTTTGATTAAATATTATGTTAAAGCCCCAGCGATATGGTTAACACCTAACTTCTGCTTTACACCTAGATTCAATGGTTTAATTCTCATGTAGTGATCCTTAAATTAATTCATCCCTGAGACTCAGTGGCTTAGTTAAAGTTACACATTTTAATGTCACTTTCCTAAGATTGCAAGAATAGTAGGTGGTGATTAGGAGGGGAATCCTTTCTGAAGATCATCCTTTAAAAGTTAAAATGATAATTAAAGGAACAACACATGTAAAATGGGCTTTTCAAAGCACTCTTTCAATATTAGATATCATTATTCAGGAGACTCTTTGTCATATTACTAATTATGAATATTGTCAGCATTAAGTGGTGTTTCACTCTGTTTTCTGATCAAATAGAAAAATAATAAAAGAAAAAAAAGGGATATTAGGTTGTTACAGCAAGGCTTATAACATGTACTTTAGTACAAGCCCTGATTCAATGTATTCAGTAATACCATGTGTCTGTTCTATTACATTTCCATATGAGTAACATTTTTTACAGGAGAAAAACAAAATTCAGATATTTTTCTATTGATATCTGACTATTTATTAGCATACTACATTCTTAAGAATGGGTGCCCAAGTTATTCTGAATAAATATTGAATTTATTTAAAAATAAAAGTAATTCAGAATGGAAGTTTTCCCATAATTACAGTATTTTAAGGAAACAATATTTAAATTTATAATAACACTTATTTTCATTCTTAGATTTCAAGAAATTTTATACATTTTAGTATCAGTTAGTAAGCTCCAGCATCAGTTGATACTAGCACACAGTTGAAAATGTTCTTACCCTCTATAACTGAAAAGTAAATGATCTTTAGGCAAAGATTCCCTTTGGATTAATAAAATGTAGCATAATTAAGAGTTTACATATCTATTTATTTCTTGATTTAACTTCTTGGAAAGTGTGGTTTATAAAAAGGTGTTTCCATTGGATTATAATGCTGCATGTAGATAGAAAATCTCTGACAGAGTGGATTGTCAGAAACTATCGACTTCGGGCTTCTCTCCTCCTTGTGGGTATGTGTACTGCCACAGGAATCCAAGATCCCAGTTAATACATAAAGTCTCCTCCTAAGGCAAAATTCTCCCTCTTTAGAAAATAACTAAGGTTTAATGGGGAAAAACCAACAAGAACATCTACAACTCCTTGTCTCGAAGGTTGACGTGTTATCTTTTCAATTATCCTTGGAGAAGCAATTGTTCTTCCTCCTACACTGTAAAATCAGAGCACTGGCAGCCTGAAAACTATTTTGCAAACTGTACACACAAACTAGGAGAGCAGGTATGATAAATGGATGAAAAATTTTTTCTCTTAAGTCAGCAACTTCAAATAATTTGAATTTATTAAACTTGGTGTTATTGTAGAGCAATGTTATATACAAAATCATATTATTATCTATTTCAAATTATTCATATTATTATGTGTGCCTTGTGTGTTTTCTGATTAATGTTCTTGTACCTAAGATTTTAGGAGTCTATAAATAGGAAACTCTCAGTAAACAATTTCTAAATAAAATAATTTGATAAACTTTTGAAGATACTGTTAAATTGATATTATCTTATTTTCCCTAACACTAATCTTTTATTCAGGATAAATAACCTTTTAGTTAGATTTTCAATATTACTTGTGTTATTTAAGAATTCAAGGGGGGCTCTGTAGAGTTGGCTCAGTGATTAATTAAGAGCACTGTCTGTTCTTCCAGGGGTCCCGAGTTCAATTCTCAGCAACCACATGATGTCACACAAACATCTGTAATGGAATCTGATGCCCTCTTCTGGTTTGTCTGAAGATAGCTATAGTGTACTTATATAAATAAAATAAGTAAATCTTTATTTTAAAAAGAGAGAAGGTCTTCCAACTGGTAATAAGGACACATCTTGTGGACGTTGTACATCGTGGTGCGGAGCCTAGTGCGCACCACGATGTACAACGTCCACAAGCAGTATGTCCCAGCACAAGGCAAGGCCTGGGCCAAGTAGTGGGAGTGGGTGGGTAGGGGAGCAGAGGTGGGGGGAGGGGTATAGGAAACTTTCAGGATAGCATTTGAAATGTAAATAAAGAAAATAATAATAATAATAATAATAATAAAATAAATAAAAATAAAAATGTAACTAGAAAAAAAAAGAGAATTTGATAGATGTTACATTGTATTTTGATCATATTAACCTCCACTCCTGCCACAACTTCTCTCAAACTTAATCTCCAAATCTCAAAATCCATGTACTGCTTTATTTTAATAACCCATTGTAGTGGCTATTCCTGGTTGTCAACTTGACTATATTTAGAATGAACTACAATCCAGAATTGAAAGGTTCACCACTGACCCTAATCTGGAGGCTGGGAGATAGAAGTTTCTGATCTGGATCTTGGTATGGAGATCTTGAGGCATAGTGGCTATGGATTCCAGAAGATTAAGACAGGGAGATCTCCGAGTTCAAGGTCATCTGGCATTAAAAGTGTGGTGGCACACACCTTTAATCTGGGCTACACCTTCTGCTGGAGACCATATAAGGACAATGGAAGAAGGGAGTCTTGTTCTCGATCTTTTGCCATCTTGCTGTGTGGGACTAAGCAACTGCTAGAACCTTGGACTTCCATTCACAGCTACTACTGAACCATTGTTGGGAATTGGACTGCAGACTGTAAGTCATCAATAAATTCCTTTACTATATAGAGCATATCCATAAGTTCTGTGACTCTAGAGAACCCTGACTAATACACCCATCAAGTAGGATTTGTGCTGCCTATATATCGATGGATACAGAGCTATTCATTGAAATATACTAGACTTAACTAGGTACCATGCCCTTAGAGAAAGTTGCCTCTTCCTTCCCCATCAGCCAACAATAGCTCTTTAGTTGGTTCTTTGGGCTTGTGGTTCCTATTCAAGTGCTAGAATACTGATTGACTTGATTGTACAGGCCTTTTGCAGGCAACATCGGCTGCTGTGAGTTGGTCCTGTCATGTCCCGAAGACACTGTTCCAGCCCCAGGACTCCACAACCCCTGCTTTTTATCATCTTTCATTCCCTCATCTTCAGTGTACCTTGATGCATGGGATAGGGAGTATGATAGAGATTTCCCATTGATGTTTGATGACTTAAAGGATACTCTTTGCATTTTGGAGAGATGTCAGTTTCTGTTTTGACCAACTTCTGCTGCACAAAGAACTTCTCAAAGGAGGTCTAAGAGTTACACCAACCCATGAGTTTAGATATCTGAATTTACAGGATACCACATTTAGCAATAAATATATACCAGGTATATATGAGCTCCTAACCATGGGTCCTTGACCAGAGTTGCACTACCAGGCAGCAATGCCTCCTGAGAATCAGGTCTTAAGTCCCATTGGAAAGCAGTTAGTTACCAGCGTAATGATGTGTGTCATTTAAACCCACAAGCATGTTCTTGCCATGTTAGTTGATATTGTTGCTCAGAAGGTTTGCAGCAGGGTAAGAAAACTGGGGACTTTTAACCCAACAACCTGTCTAGAATTTTCCAGTACACTTAAAGCTAGCAATCAAGGAGGAAGTTTGCAAGACAGTAACAACATGATTTCTCAATGTTCTATAATCAAAGATTGCTGTATCTTTAGCAATAGTGTCTCACAATTAAGTTCTGATAAATAACTAAATAGCATCAGCATCTAGGCTTGTTTGACAGGTTTAGAGATGCACTTGACTAGCAACTCTAGAATAAATATCTCACATGATACTGGGATTTTTATTTGGCTCTGGTAAGAGGATTATCCCTTCCATAGGATAATTCCAGTATTTTATATGAATATAAAAATTTAGGAAGCTCATCAAACTACATTTTCATGCTTTTCAAGCAACCATATGGCTAGTCTTCCTTCTACCTACTTCTTCAGGAAGATATTTTTTTAATTTAATTTTTCATACAGTATATATTTCCTCTCTGCTGGTGCCTCCCATATTCTATTCACATCCCTACCCACCCAGGCTTAAGTTCTTATTCCTTGTGTCTCAATCATGTTCCAAAATCCAAACAAACAAAAAACAATAGGTTAAAAATGTCAAAACAAACAATATGAAACCAAAGTCTATAATAAAAATGTGGGGCTCATTTTATATTTGCCAACAACCACTATGTAGAGCCTGCCCTGAAGTGCAGTTGATATACCCAGTGGTACTCTGTTAGAGAACAATGATGTCCCCTTTCTCACCAGGAAATAATTGAAATTACCATTTTGGCTAGTGGTAGAACTCTTCTCCCACGTATTTCAAAGAGCATATGAAGAATAATCTATTGGTGATAATTATTGGTAATAATCTTTAACTATACAAAAAATATTAGAATCTTTCAAAATCCAAGTAAAAAGTGAGTCACTTAAATTTCCTAATCTCTTTGGCCTATATCTACCTGTTGATCCCAGCCCTCAAAGGCAGAGGTAGGAGGATAGTGCATTGAGACAAGTCTGGACAATGGAGCAGGCCTTGTCTCAAACCAGAAGATGACAACAACAAAACTCCACAAACAGAAAAACAAGAAGGAAAACTCAGTACTTAAGAAGACAGACAGTTGACATCTGGCAATGTGTGTCCACAGCATCTCAGTATATAAATAGCAGGTATTCAGTAGCATCCAATGACCATTAAACACATTCTTAGAAAACTGCAAATATGATAAAATGTTCCTCCCCTAAGAAAAATTGTCTACGAAAACACAAATGTAACATCAAAACTAACTTCATAAATTACATTGTGCCTCCCAAATTGTTTTATTCCAAAATTAAGTATTTTAGAATTATAAAATTGAATGAGATAGTTTTCTATTAAGGTGCTAGAAAATTAAAAAAAAAATGTAAAGGAGTAAATACCAGTAGTCTACATATGTGGAGTTTATAAAATGTGAATGTATCTTTTAAATAATGGTTAGTTTACAAAATAAAAATGAATTTTGTATATAAAATTTCCAAATAATTTATTTCTTTATGAGGCTGCATAACATTAAAATATGTTTATTTATTTAATGTTTAATGGCAGTCAGAGTACATGTGCTTGTTAAGGGATAAATGTAAAAGTCAGAAGACAATTTTCAGGAGGCATTCTCTACATAATGCGTGTCCTGGGGATCAGAGACTTGATGACAAGTCCCTTTTTTTTTATTATTATTATTATTATTTTCTTTATTTACATTTCAAATGCTATCCCGAAAGATTCCCATACCCCTCCCCCCACCTCTGTTCCCCTACCCACCCACTCCCACTACTTGGCCCAGGCCTTGCCTTGTGCTAGGTCATATGGAGTTTGGAAGACCAAGGAGCCTCTATTCCCACTGATGGCCGATTAGGTCAGATGACAAGTCCCTTAACCCTCTTAACCACCCTGTCAGCTCAGAATGCAGTCTTAAATATATTAACCAGAAATATGTTAGGGTACTGAGGCTTACTGTAAGGTTCTATTGCCATCCCTTATTTTTGTTAAAATGTTCTAAGTGCAATAGACAGAGTGAATGTTGTGTCAAGGGGAAGGAGAGAAGACACGGTCTTCAGCTTACAATGACTAATTATTTTATACAAGTCCTGAAAAGTATGCAATTATGAGTTAAAATGTCTAATGTGTGATTCAATGTCACATTTCAAAGAATGCATGACTCTAATTAGACTGGGCTTAGTTATGAAACTAAAATCTACATCACTGAGCAAAATGGAAGTTGACAGAGCATACAACTTTCTTTCTTACAATCAGTAATGAATATGGAAAAACAGTGGCAGCTCTAACTGGGCAAACCTATAGATTTTAATGTGTGTGTATATGAAAGCAAATGCCTGTAATAGCACCATGGAAAGTACAGAGAGATTAGAAATGACTGTAGTAACTCTTCTGGGTCTTCTGGAATCTTCCGAGATCATCTATTGTAAGAGTATTGTTATCCTGTGAATTTTAGGTTGCTTAGTCCAGCATCTTACTTGCTGCATCCATCTTAGGAGGAAATCCAGCTGGGATATTTTTCAGCCATTTGTAAGCTCAGGCATATTTTAACTGAAAACATGACGTCACAAGGAGATCTAGCCGACTCAGGAGTTTCCTTCTGTCCTTATCAAGAGTAAGCCTGCCCTCAGCACAAACTCATCAAGAAGAAATTATGTATAAACCCAAATCAATACTGATAAATTATCTTAAGATACTTATAAAATAGTTTTGAAAGATCCTGAGACAAAATTTTGATATTACTTATTCTATACCACAGTCAATCTCAAGAGGGACAAGAGCTCCCTATAGAATTACTTTAGTAAAATGTTGCTGCCTTTTTGTTTTTCACACAATTAAACTGTACTAGTGATAGTTTGAGGTCGGACAAGATTATAGTGCAGAATATTTCTGAATATGACAGAACTCGTCCATATCCCAGAGTTTATTCCCTCTTCCCAAAGCATTAGTGTAAACAAGTCATTACTAAATATGATTTAGTAATGGTATTTATAATTACCAACATTTATAATTATTAAATATTTCCCACAGCTGAATACTTATGAAATTTCACAGGACAACATGTAGTTTTTTAAATAATAAGAAATTCCTTTGTGGTCACATAATCAAACATTTATTTTAGAAGAAAAAGTAATATATAGAACCAAAATATCATATTCCATTTTAAGAAAAAGAGGACAAAGTAAAGGTACATATTTATTTCCACATATAGTGTTTTATAGGCACAGGAATATAAAGAAAGATTCTAATAATTAACATTGCATATAGATAAACATGGGGGAAATCTAAAAAATGGATGATGGCAGAAAACAGTGGAAACATAAATAAATAAATACATACATACATACATACATACATACATAAATTTATAGGCTCGTGATTAAGTCATCAATCACATACTGAAAACGACATAGCAATTGTTCTCATGTGTGTGTATGTGGGTGTAGAAAAAGATGTATGTGTGTACAGTACATGCATGTGTGTTTTGGAGATCTGAAATCAAATCCTTACATTTTCACAATAAGTACTTTACCACCTTAGCTATATTCCCAGAACATAAAATCAATCTCAATCTATGTGTGTCTCTGTTTCTGTCTGTCTGTCTATTTGCCTGTCTTTGTCTGTTTCTGTTTGTCTGTCTCTGTCACTGTGATTGTGTGTGTGTGTGTGTGTGTGTGTGAGTGTGTGTGTGTGTGTGTGTGTGTGTGTGTTGCAACATCATATATGTGACTGTCTAGCTTTCCCCTTCTGCAAAATTATAGAGGCTAGAGCAAAAATATTGTGAGTTTTCTTCTATGGCTTACTGCCCATTCATTGAGACCTAGTATCTCGCTGTACTGGATGCTCTCATTTCTTTCTATGTAGACTTCCTGGAGAATTCTCAGTTTTTCCTGTCAGTTTTTCCTGTTGCTGCCCCCCAGTGCTCAAGTTGATGGCGTTCAGCAGTCATACTTAGTTAGCTCTTTATATGTGTCCTGTGAGTCAAACTAAAGTACTCCATGCATTCAGAACATTCACACTTACACATTGAGTCATCTTTCTAAACCATGAAACCTATTTCTGATAGATATTTATTTTGTGGCTTACTTCATTTTTGAAAAGTAATAATAAACATATAACTTACACCACACCTTTCAGCAACATTGAATTCCATATAGCAATTTTAGCAGAACTTTGATAAAAATAATACAAGATGTTTGCTGGCTTGTCTATCAAAGACAACATAGAGAAGATGCTCATCAGTAGGACTCAACAAATAGATGAGTGGCTTACATATCAAGAATGCTAAGAGAACTTAAAAATACCACAGGAAGGCAATAAAATACATTCATATCATACTTCATTCTAAGTACATATTTTACAGAGGGTTATACCTAGAAAATCTATTCACTGTATTTGTGTCTCAAATAATTTTACTAATGTAAAGAAGACAATGATAGTTCCTTGATAGTTATTTTTTTTATTTTATTTTTTTTTATTTTTGGTTTTTTGAGACAGGGTTTCTCTGTATAGCCCTGGCTATCCTGTAACTCACTTTGTAGACCACTCTGGCCTTGAACTCAGAAATCTACCTGCCTCTGCCTCCCGAGTGCTGGGATTAAAGGCGTGCACCACCATGCTTGGCTGATAGTTATACTTTTAAAATAATAGAATTATAAGGGATTTGAAAATTCCTTTGGATAGTGTCTGTATAGATTTTTTGATAAAACCTTACGCCTCATCACTCCAAACATACTTCTGAGTCACTTTCTTTATATGATATATAGTTTACTTGACTCAAATTAGCAAATGCTCCCTTGGAAAATAATCTGAATTTTTACCACTAATTAATTACACCTAATAAAATGATACAATATTTAAGGTTTATAACTGCACCTTTTGCACATCTTAGCTTACTGGGGCTGTATATATAACCCATTAATTACTTTCCTATAAATTACTCAGAAGATAGAATGCCCAAAAACAAAATATGAGACAAAAAGTCTTCAACATTACCATCAAGTTTGCTTTGTGTTGGCCTCTCACAATCTGGAAGAAGACATGAACACCCAACTTTAGCCAAGAAGTTATCTGAAATTGACAGTCACTTTCAAATGAAAATCTATGAATATTAATTCCCACAAAATTATTTCTGTTATTTTATTTGTTTACATTTCAAATGTTCCTCTTCGTGTTTCCCCCTCTGCAAACCCCTCATCTCATCTCCCATTCCCCTGCCTCTATGAGGGTGCTTTCCCATCCAACCACCCACTCCTGTCTCACTGCCCTGGCCTCCTCCTATGCTAGGGCATTAAGCCTCCATAGGACCAAGGGCTTCCCTTCCCATTGATGCCAGAGAAGGTAATCCTCTGCTACATTTGTAGCTGGAGCAATGGGTCCCCCTTGTATACTCTTTGATTGGTGGTTTAGACCCTGGGAGCTCTGGGGAGTCCAGATAGTTAATATTATTATTCTTCCTATGTAGTTGCAAACCCCTTTAACTCCTTCAGTCCTTCCCCTAACTCTTCCATTGGTGTCCCTGTGATCAGTCAGATGGTTGGCTGTGAGCATCCACGTCTGCATTGAACAGGGGCTGGTAGAGCCTCTCAGGGGACAGCTGTACAAGGGCCCTGTCAGCAAGGTTGTTCACATCAGCAAGTGTCTGGGTTGGTATCTGCAGAGGGGATGGATCCCTAGGTGGGGCGGTCTCTGGTGGCTTTTCCTTCAGTCTCTACTCCAATCATTGTCCCTGCATTTCCTTCAGATAGGAACAATTCCCCGTTAAAATTTTTGAGAGAGGTGGATGGCCCCATTCCTCAACCACAGGCTGTGCCTATCCACTGGATATGGTCTTACAGGTCTCTGTCCCCTTTGTTGGGTATCTTGGCTAATGTCATTCCCGTTGGGTCCTGGGAATCTCTTTCTTCCCTGACTGACAAAGAGGCCAAAGCCAATCAGTGGAAAAAGACAACATATTCAACAAGTGGTGCTGTTTCAATTGGCAGTTAGCATGTAGAAGATGCAAATTGATCTATTCTTATCTCTTTGTACAACATTCAAGTCAAAGTGGATCAAGGACCTCCACATGAAACAAGATATGCTGAACCTAATAGAAGAGAAAGTGAGAAAGAGCCTTGAACACATCAGCATAAGGAGAATTTTCCTGCACAAAACACCAATGACCTATGCTCTAAGATCAACTATTGACAAATGGGACCTCATAAATTTGAAAATTTTTCTTTAAAGCAAAGAAGTGTGTCAATAGGTCAAAACAGCAACCTACAAAATGAGAAAAATAAATCTCTACCAACTTTACATCCAATAGAGGGTTGATTGAGGGTTGATATCCAATATATAAAAAGAACTCAAGAAGTTAGACTCCAGAGAATCAAAAAACCCTATTAAAAAGGGAGCACAAAACCCTATAGGTGGAACAACAATATGAACTAACCAGTACCCCCTGAGCTTGTGTCTCTAGCTGCATGTGTAGCAGAAGATTGCCTAATCGGCCATCACTGGGAATAGAGGCCCCTTGGTCTTGCAAACTTTATATGACCCAGCACAAGGGAAGGCCTGGGCCAAGTAATGGGAGTGGGTGGATAGGGGAGCAGGGGCAGGGGGGGGTATAGGGAACTTCCGGGATAGCATTTGAAATGTAAATAAAGAAAATAATAATTAATAATAATAATAATAATAATAATAATAATAATAATAATAAAGGGAGCACAAAGCAAAACAATGAATTCTCATCTGAGCAATCATGACTGGCAGAAAAGCACCTAAAGATATGTTCAACATTCTTAGTCATCAGAGAAATCCAAATCAAAACAACCTTGATATTTAACCTCATACCAGTCAGAATGTCTAAGATCAAACACTCAGATGACAACACATGCTGGTGAGAATACTGAGAAAGAAGAACACTTCTCCATTGTTAGTGGGATTGCAAGCTGGTACAACCACTCTGGAAATCAGTCTGGCTATTCCTCAGAAAATTGGAAATAGTTCTACCTGCAGAACCAGTTACATCATTCTTGGGCATATACTCAAAAAATGTTCCAATATATAACAGGGACACATGCTCCACTACATTCATACAGCCTTATTTATAATAGCCAGAAGCTGGAATCAACCCAGATGCCCTTCGACAGAAGGATGCATACAGAAAATGTGGTACATTTACACAATGGAGTACTACTCAGCTATTGAGAACAATGACTTTATGAAATCCACAGGCAAATAGATGAAACTAGAAAAAAATCTTCTTAAGTGAACTAACCCAGTCACAAAAGGACATCCACTGAATACATTTACTGAAAAGTAGATATTAGTCCAAAAGCCTGGAATACCCACAATACAACTCATAAGCCATATGAAGCTCAAGAAGAAGGGAGACAAATGTGTGGATGCTTCAGTCCCACTTAGAAGGGGCAGCACAATAATCACAGGAGGTAAAGAGAGGGAGGTACCTGGGAAAGAAAGAGGAGAGGGAGGGAAAAGGGATCAGGTGTGGGAGAAGATGGGGGCGAAGTACAGAGGGTCAGAAAATTTAAAGGAGGTATGTAGCAGTGGGGGGTGGGAAAATGGGGGTAGCCACTAGAAAAATCCCACAAAATTCTTAAGATACAAGATGGTCATTGTCTTTACTCATGAGAGGGCTGGTCTCATGGAAATAAATAATATTTAACTTAGAGAAATAGAGGTAAATGTTAATTTCTAGCCACCCCATCTCAAACCTAAAACCTTTGACAAAGAAGAAAGTAAAAGTGTATATTTTTCAACATTTCTATAAAGTATTAATATATATGTCTATTCTTTTGACAGATAAGTCACAGATATCTACAACAAAGACAGCCCGTAAAGTTGGCATGCCAGTAGAATATCTCAGATAGGTAAAGACAAAGGTGGAGTTCAATGAAAGCATCTAGGTACAAAGGTTTAAGGAGTGCTCCTATATGTCTTTGTAGTCTTCCAGGTTGGGTTAATGTGCTGAAAAGGAGTAAAAGCAAATATGGATGAAATATTTTTTTAAAAAGTCTCAAAAATTTAACCAATGGGAATACCAGGTTTTCTTTCAATAGTTGCAACAAGAGCTTAAATAATAATAGCATGGACATATTAGAAGTTAAAAGAAATACAGTAGTTGCAATTTAATAAACAGAATGCATTAATGTACTACATTATTTATGAATTATTAACTATACATTCTAATGATATTACAAATATCTGTTTAGCCAGTTGGAAATTGGGTCCATGGGCAAAATAAGCTAGGCAAGCTTCAGTAACCAACAACACTCCCCTAATGTGACACACTATGAAAAAGTTGAGTGTGAGAGCTTGAATGTCCTTTACTGTGGAGAGATGGAATGTCAAGGCAGAGTTGTCCTATAGGAGGACTGGAAAGGTACCGCTGCCAAGGTGGTGGCATTTGGTAAAGAGTAAGTGGAGCCACACAGCCCTGGAGGCAACTTCCACATAAGGGACAAACTGAAACCATCCTGAGAGGCCAGAAATTAGTGGTGCAGACAATGACAGTCAATCAGAAATTGCCATTTGGATGACACACTTGCTTGGAACCTATGGGACATGTCAGGGGGTGGGCAGGAGGGCATAAAGAGTGTTCCCGGAGAATTAATAAAGGAACTTGCTTCTGCATTCTCACTTGCTCCCAGAGTCTATGTTGTTTATTCGGTGCCTTCTCACCCACTGCCCCCAAGGGGGATGCTGGGCAGGATAGAGGACTTAGGCAACTGTGTTCCTGCCAGGAAATCTGCAGAACAACAAGAAAGACCCAGGCTCAACAAGGTGACATACAAGAATAAGCTCTTAAAAGTGTTCTGTGACATATACACATGCATGCTTATACACGCATACACACACTCACACAAATAATTAATTAATTGTAAAACCCCAAATAAATTTTGTTTAGTAGAAATCCAAGATTTTTTATATATGCTTCTGGTATTTGTTCAATACTTGTGGCTGAAGTCCAAGAAAACACTTTAGTTTTTAAAAAGTGGTATTTAAAAAAGCCAGCGGTATTAAAAGACTGTTTAAATTGCTGGGATTCTTTGATAATGTCACAAAATTGACAGGCATTCAGAAGATTAGATGCAACAAAAACTTGAAGAGTAATTAAAATTGCATCTTGCAGATATTTTAACATGCATCCATATGCTTTGCAGTTTGAATGAGACCTTTCATATGTCTGATTTCTAACCTTGTTTATTGATTTTCTGAAAAAAAAATCACTGCGTTATTCAAAGCCTTGTCAGAAATGATTTATTTGACTACACAATTTCAACAAATGTTAAATTTTTATTAATATCAACATCACTATTATAAAAGGAGTATTTCTCTTTGGCAAATTTAAATCTTATGGTGGATACAAATTTTCAAAGATTACATGTATATACAGAATGTGTATATATGTGTGTGTGTGTGTGTGTGTGTGTGTGTGTGTATACTCATGCATACATTTAAACCTTGGAAATTCACATTTTATTACTTGTAACAAATCCTTACAAGTTTCCCCTCGAAGTATAGGCTTCCTTACATTACTACTGAGAGTATTTGCTAATATTCTGGATTAAATGATACTTTTTGGTTAACTTTCCCGAAATGAAATGCTGTCTTATCAGTGTTGTACTAGCTCAGTACACAAATTAACAGACTTGTTTAATTCTTTGACTTGAGACGATTGTCACATATGGTAATAGTCTCATTCAATTACTAGGATAATTACACATCCAAATGTGGACATATAAAAATAAAATTTAATTTGTGGTAAGTATATTGTTAAGTAAAATATTCTTCTATCTTCCATGAACTCTAAGAGGAAAAGCGTCATTGAACTGTACAGCTTGTATTGAGAGCCATGCTTCATAAAGGTAAGCATATTACTCATTCATGTTGTTAAACTATCAATTGAAAGTCCTCCACAGTGGAAAAAATACAAGCCATATTCATGTGAATCACCACTTTACAGACTCTGGAGGCCCTAAGAATCTCTGAGCCATATTCTGAGAATCACTCTCTTAAAGAAAACTCATCCATATTCTATGAGCAGCAGGTTATTTAAACATTTGAATGACAAGACACTTGAGATTCAAACATTGATTCTATGATGACAAAAATGGCACTCACCACAATACTAAAATGCAGTATTTTCAGATGAAACACATAAGAATTAGACTGGAACCTGACAATTTCTGATATAATGTCAACAAATCTATGTTTTCCATTATCTATAAAAACACAGAAAATTAGGAAAATCTATAACAATACTGAGGAATAGAAGACAATGTGTTACTTGGTTGAATACATGGAATAAGTTAATTTTAAAAATAAAAGAGAGGATTACTTAAAGAATAATGTTTTTAATCCATCAAGACAGATTTTTCTCATATCAGTAAGAAACTGATAAACAGGGCTTGGGGATTTAGCTCAGTTGTAGAGCGCTTGCCTAGCAAGCACAAGGCCCTGGGTTCGGTCCTCAGCCCTGGGGAAAAAAAAAAAGAAAAATAAACTAATAAACATGTTTAGAAATAAAGAAATAAAACACATAGCAGGTGTAGTAAGAGTTAGTGAAACATTAGCAGAGGGGACATTAGCCAGTGAGTCTCAGAAGTTAGATTGAATATTTAAGGTTATTGCAAGTTCTCTCTCTTCTTACCCTCTGATCTTCATGTTCTTATCTGCAGTACTAGAGCCATTCTAGAGCTGACTGAGAAGGCATTCAGAGTTAAATCAATACATCATAGTATTTTGGAGTAATACTATGGTAATGTATTATTATGGAGCAGTATGTAAAATAAATTCAAAGTAATTTCTCCCTATATTAATAAGACTGCTTTACAGCTGCTGGATTCAAGTGACCTTCGAGCCTCTGGCCATTTGTCTTTGCTGTAGTATAACCTCAATTTTTAACCTAGTATTGTTGCTGCCTTCTTCTTCTTCCTCCTCCTCCTCCTCCTCCTCCTCCTCCTCCTTCTTCTCCTGCTGCTTCTACTTATTCTTCTTCCCCTCTCCCTCTCCACTTATTATTTTCTCTTCTTCTTCTATCATTTTCTTCCTCAAGTACAAAATTAGTATATTAATAGTAGAAAAAAGAGTAGAATTTTTTTGTCATTTCTTTTTTTAAAAAGGCCCCAAATTATTAAATATCAGAGCTAATTTTTTGATGACAGCCTTATTGAAGGTTGTAGGGTTCTCTAAACAGTCAAAACAAGGGTCATGATAAATATGGCATATATAATTCAGAAGTCAGTGGTGTTTAGTATTTATCATTTCCTTAGTGATCAAACTGAATTGGTATTGAAAAATGCTCACAATGCTCAATTCCACAATTTGTGTTTTGATATATAAAACAGCTTGTTCCTTCTCCTGAATGAATAATTCTGGCTAAGAAGATTATTCAGTGAATCCAAGATTTATAATAAGATCTAGAGTTGAAGAACTCCAGAGTGGATATTTATATTGACCAAATGCTCTCAGAATATAAGGTGTAGTTTCTGCTCTTGATTTATATTTCCTTTATTGATGGGATTCTTTCTGACCAAACATAACATGGTTTAATGAAAGAAAAGGGACAGAGTACAAAATAAATGAGATTCGGCTTACTATTTAGTTGTGCAGGAATATCTAAGTCAAAGGGGAGTGTAAGAATTCTGTATATTTGTAATCATTAGGCAGAATATGAACATAGACTTTTAATTCTGCCTTTGGTCAATGTTACTTTGTCATTATGTATTCCATACAGGCTGTAAAATTAATTTTTAAAATATACACCTAGTTACATTGAAATGACATGTTTCAATTTTCTTTAGAATAGTTAGCTTTGTTAAAGATAGCAATTACAGTTTGGGGAAATAATGCATTAGGTTTTGCATTGTAAACTAGCCAAAGGGATGATATATCAGAACACAAATAAAAACATTCACCACAAGAGAATTATATTGAGGCATGTTGTACACTCTCCTCAAATTAACCATGATGTGATAATCCTATTGTAAGAACAGATTTCATGTTCTGTTAAATATTTAACAACATCTCTAGGAAAATAGCTCCAAGAAGTAGCACACTTCTCTTAGAACTTAACTACAAATGACTTCTGACAAACAAATCAATGAAATCTATCATAGAAACAATTCAGGTCCTCAAAACTTGGAGACATAGGAGATCTTTGCTCTAACGCCATACTTCCTTGGATCTGCTGCCATATTAAAGAGCAAAAAAAGTTATCTATTAAATTAATCAAGCAATATTACATTTAACATATTTTATATTTAAAATAATACATATGCTTCCTAAAATTGAAAAGGGAACATAAGTAAACAAAGAAAAGAATTGTAAGCTGAAAACATCATAGCATTTAATTATACAGTACTTACATTTCATAAAATTATATTATATAGTTTTTAATTCATGTTTATTTTTAAAATTCATTTATTCCATTTCCATCCCCATCTATTCCTAGTACACCCTCACAAGTTCTCTCCCCAGTCTACCTTCCCCTTAGCTTTTGAAAGGGGGAAGCCCCTCTGTGGGTGTCACCTCTCTCACTAACCTCCCCTCCGTGAACATCAAGAAACTGTAGGACTAGACACATTGGCTCCAACTGAGTGCATGCAAGGTAGCCTATTTAGAGGTGCTGAAAACACAGGGAGGAAATAAGGACAATTCCTTCTCCAGTTATTGGGGGACCTGCATGAAGAACAAGCTGCTCATATGTTACATATGTGAAAGGGGACTAGGTTCAGCCCATGCTTTCTCTTTAGTTAGTAATTTATATTCTAAGAGCACACAAGGGTTCAGGTTAGTTGAATCTGTAGGTCTTCCTGTGGAGTCCCTGACCTCTTCGGGTCCCTCAATCCTTCTCCCAACTATTCCCTAATCCTCCCCGAGGTTCATCCTTTATTTGGGTTCAAGTCTCTGCTCCTCTTTAGATTGGCTGCTGGGTGGAGCCTCTTAAAGTACAGTTCCTATCTGCTAGAAAAATGCAATATCATTAATAGTGTCAGGAACTGAATCTTGCCTGTGGAATGGGTCTCAATTTGAGGCAGTCATTGATTGGTCATTCCCTCAATCTCTGCTCTATCTTTGTCCCTGTAATCCTGCAGGCAGGACATATTTTGGGCTGAAGATTTTGTCTTTAAATCCATTCCACTGACGAACCTGTCTCTGTTGCCAATACCATGTAGTTTTTATCTCTATTTCTCTTTAGTCATCGTTATTACTTGAGCCCAGGGATAGTGACACCTGCAGAACCTGGAAAATTGGATACTTGCTCGATTTCTTTCCTCAGAGACTTTATGTTCTTGCTACATAAGTCTTTCACTTTCTTGGTTAGACTTACACTAAGATATTTTGTATTATTTATGGCTATTATGAAGGGAATTATCTCCCTAATTTCTATCTTAGCTCATTTATTGCTTGTATAAAAGAGGGCTGGTCACATAAAACCAGAGACACTGAAATTGATAGAGGAGAAAGTGGGGAGAAGCCTCGAAGATATGGGCACAGGGAAAAAAA
>NC_034595.1:5918405-5925069 GCF_900095145.1 Mus pahari
AAAAAAAAAAAGAGGGCTGGTGATTTTTTCAGTTAACTTTGTATCCAGTCACTTTACTGAAGGTGTTCATCATCTGCAAACAGTGATATTTTTTTTCCTTTCTAATTTGTAATCTCTTATTTCCTTTAGTTTCTTTATTGATCTAGCTATAACTTCCAATGCTATATTGAAGAAGTAGGCAGAGAGTAGATATTTTCTTGTCCCTAATTTTAGTGGAATTGCTTTAAATTTATCTCCATTTAACTTTAGGGTGACTATTGGCTTTCTGTATACCTTTGTTCTCTTTAGGAGTACACCTTATAGCCCTGATCCCCTTCAAGACTTAACATGAAGGGCGTTGGACGTTGTCAAATGCTTCTTTTGGCGTGTCATACAGTAGCCATGGTTTTATTCTTTCAGTTTGTTTATATGGTGGATTACATTGAGAGAATTTCACATATTTAAACATCCCTACATCCTGGGGATAAAACCTACTTGATCATGGTGGACATTTTCTTTGATTTTTTTCTTGGATTTGGTTTGCAAGTATTTAATTAAGTATATATCCATTAATGTTCTTAGGAGAAATGGTATGCAATTTCCTTTCTTTGTTGAGTCTTTATGTGGTTTACATATCAGGGGGACTGTGGCCTCATAGAGTGACTTTGGCTATCTTCCTTCTGTTTCTATTTTGTGGAATAGTTTAAGGACAATTGGCATTAGCTCTGCCCTGAAAATCTAGTAGAAATCTGCACTAAAACCATCTGGAAGGTTCTATGAGGTGCTGAGAAAGTATATTCTTTTGTTTTGGGGTGAACTGTTCTATAGATATCTCTTAGGTCCATTTGAGTCATAACTTTCTCTGGTTTCGTTATTTCTGTTTTGTTTCTCTCTTGAGGCTCTGCCTGTTAGTGAGAGAGGGATGTTGAAGTCTCCCACCATTAATGTGTGGGATTTGATGTGTGATTTAAGCTTTAGCAATCTTTCTTTTAAAAATGTGGGTCCCCTTAAATTTGGGGCATAGATCTTCAGAACTGAGATTCTGAATATCTTGGTGAATTTTTTACTTGATGAGTATGAAGTGTTCCTCCCTATCTCTTTTGATTGCTTCAGTTGAAAGTCTATTTTATTAGATATTAGAATGGCTACTCCAGCTTGTTTCTTAGGTTTGTTTCCTTGGAAAATATTTTTCTAGCATTGCCTTATCTGTCATCACTGGGAGGGGAGCTCCTTGGTCCTATGGAGGTTTGATAACCCAGAATAGGGGAATGCTAGGGTGCTGAGGGTGGTGGGCAGTAAGGGAACATCCTCATAGAGGCAGAGGGGAAGGTGAAGAGGGTAGGATACTTGTGGAGGAGAAACTTGGAAAGGGGATAACATTTGAAATGCAAATAAATAAAATAATCAATAAAAATGAAGAAATCTGTCTTTGTTGCTGAGATATGTTTTTGAATACAGCAGAATGATGGCTTCTGTTTATGCATCCATTCTGTTAGCCTGTGCCTTTTCACTCACAATCCCAAAGGGCACACATCATGCTAGGAAATCAGGCCAATGCCCCTCTATTTTCCTACTGTGTGCTGGTTTAAATTCAGAGCTCTCAGCTCCCTCTCCATCACCTTGTCAGGTTGGATGACACCATGTGTCTCTAGCTGCATATGTAGCAGAAGATGGCCTAATCAGCCATCATTGGGAATAGAGGCCCCTTGGTCTTGCAAACTTTATATGACCCAGCACAAGGGAAGGCCTGGGCCAAGTAGTGGGAGTGGGTGGGTAAGGGAGCAGGGGCGGGAGTGGGTAATAGGGAACTTTCGGGATAGCATTTGAAATGTAAATAAAGAAAATAATAATAATAATTATAAAAAAGAAAATGGATTAAAATTCTGAAACTGTGAGCCAACCCCAATTAAATGTTTTTGTTAGACAAGTTGGTAGCATCATGGTATCACTTTATAGCAACAGAACACTGACTGCTGTTTCTTTGAAATGTACATAATTTTGGGTTAATATTACTAAATGTAAGAAAGCTTAATCTATATATCTCTTAATTGAGGCCAATTTTTTTTCAAAAAGTATGAAGTGATATTTTTATTTTGGATTTTTACCTTTGAAGACTAGTGAGAAGAAAACCACAAAGAAATCATAGAGATGAATTTTTTTCTTTTCTGATCAGTAAATAAAGAATGGGTTGGTAGGTACCTGGATTTAATAAAAAATGAGAACTTATTAGAAACTCAGATAGTGACTTAGTAAAATAACTCAGTTGACTGCAGAGAACAGTCAGTCACTAAAAGTAGTATATGAGTCCAATAGTAACATCAAAAATTCTCCACTAATTAACATTGCTGTCATCTGTTGGTGGGATTTCAAGCTGGTACAACCACTCTGGAAATCAATCTGGTGGTTCCTCAGAAAATTGGACATAGTACTACTGGAAGATTCAGCAATACCACTCCTGGCCATATACTCAGAAGATGCTCCAACATATAATAAAGACACATGCTCCACTATGTTCATAGCAGCTTTGTTTATAATAGCCAGAAGCTGTAAAGAACATAGATGTCCCTCAACAGAGGAATAGATACAGAAAATGTGGTACATTTACACAATGGAGTACTACGCAGCTATTAAATACAATGAATTTATGAAATTCTTAGACAAATGGATGGATCTGGAGGATATCATCCTGAGTGAGGTAACCCAACCACAAAAGAACATACATATATGCACTCACTGATAAGTGGATATTATCCCAGAAGCTCGAAATACCAAAAATACAATTCACAGACAACATGAAGCTCAAGAAGACGGAAGAACAAACTGTGGATAGAAGTGTTCAAAGTGAACAAAGTGTTCATAGAAGGGAGAACAAATACCAATGGAAGGAGTTACAGAGACAAAGTGTGAGACAGAGACTGAAGGAAAGGCCATCCAGAGACTGCCTGCAGATCCATCCCATATACAGTCACCAAACCCTGACACTTTTGTGTATGCCAACAAGTGCTTGATGACAGGAGCCTGATATAGCTGTCTCCTGAGAAGCTCAGCCAGCACCTGAGAAATACAGAAGTGGATGCTCTTGGCCAACCATTGGACTGAGCACAAGGTTCCCAATGGAGGCACTAGAGAAAGGACCCAAAGATCTAAAGGAATTTGCAGTCCCATAGGAGGAACTATAATATGAACCAATCATTATCTCCAGAGTTCCCAGGGACTAAACCACCAACCAAAGAGTACACATGGAGAGACCCATGACTCCAGCCACATATATAGCAGAGAATCACCTTGTTGGAAATCAGTGGGAGGAGAGGCCCTTGGTCCTGTAAGGGCTAGATGCCCCAGCAAAAGGGGAATGCCAGGACAGGGAAGCAGGAATAGGTGGGTTGGTTAGCAGGAGGATGTGGGATGGGATGGGAATTTTCAGAGGGTAAATTAGGAAAGGGGATAAAATTTGAAATGTAAATAAAGAAAATAATCTAATCAAGCATATTCCCTACATCTGACACCAAAAAAAAAAAAAAAGGAACAAATAATTTGCTCTGCAGAGTAAAATCCATTATATGTCATATCCACAGGAGAAAGTGAACTTCTTTACAAATATACTAGTTAAGATGATCATTTCATCTAGTGCCTCTGAGTCTGTCATTTGTTGGTTATTACCAAGATGTTTTCTTCAATTTTAGAAACAATGGTGGCAATAGTTTATACATAACAAAATCCAATCTTCCAAGACAATTGAGCAAGTATGCTACTTTCTGTTTTGTATATTTTAAAAATTTGATTGGAACATAAATAAGTTTTGATTTGAAATATTTGTTTCTTTTGATCATGTTGACAATATACACTCTGGAAAAGAAAATATAAATGCAATGGGAAAAATCTGCTTGAGTCTACCATGTCGCAATTGTCCATTTGAAAAGCAATACATTTTAATCAATTCTAAGTTCATCCAGAATCTAGTACTTGTGTCCTAGTAGCAGCCATTCAACCTTCTATGGGGAAGCAATTCACACTGTGACATGCCTGTAGAAATATATTCAACATCATTTAGAGCTAATTAATCATGAGGGAATGAGTGCTTGAAAAAAATGGAAACAGAAAGGATTAAAAACTTGAGTACAGTTTACACCTAGAATAAAACATGTAAGGAAACCTGACTTATGTGAGTGATAGAAATATGATATGAGTGATAGAAAATTTCATGACATGCAGATGAACTGAGAAGAGGTTGGTAGACAATATAATTCAAAAATAGAAGGATCCTTGTCAAGAGTGAATAGGGTTTCTCATTTATAACAATCTTTTAAACAGAGGTCTTTTCCAATCTCCTTTGAAAGCAGAGGTCTGAGGAAAATATAAACTCTCAGATAAGGAACTAATCTTATACCTTATTTGAGAATGTTCTTAATAAAAATAAAGCAACTTCAGAGAGTACTCAATGCATTGAACAACTTAACAGTTGTTTGAAGGCAGAGGAATAATTAGAATCTTTCTAGAGCATCTTGTAGATGGTCATTGCTCTCCACAATTAAAGAATTACCTGTAACCTTAACATCATTTTGAGCAACTTTAGATTTATCTAGCTTAGATTATTGTCTTGTGTTCTTCTCAACCAGAGTTTTTCCTGGTGAAAATGCTATTGACACACACTGAAATCAGAAGAGACATGCTAAGGAAAGTACTTCAGTCATCCGTTAGCTCTGAGCTGCTGCTGACATGAGATACACATAACTGGAATAAATTACCATAGTGAAAAAAATATTACATTAATAGTTTGAAATTACCCATAAAAGCTTGAAGTTCCCCATGTTATGTATATGCCATAATACCTTAGGGAGAAAGGGAAGGGCTTTATCTTTATTGGAATTACTTTTTCTAAATTGAGAATTGATGAATCTTCTTATATAAGAACCCCCCCCCCATTTTCTTATCTCTTTGGGATCCCAGAAAAAAAATTGTAAGCGTGCCCTCTTGTGGCAGGACATCTTAGTTTAGGGATAACTTCCATTATTAGCTAAATGTCACATTTAGGGCTGTTCTAATTTATAAAGCCATGTATATTTAATCATAGGCAGACATAAAGCTCACTCCAAAAATATTACTTTTAATGTAAGGATATTATAATGAAAATAAAATAAATATTTCCACATATCTTTTGTGTAATTAAAATGAGTGCCAAGAGTGAACTCTTGCTTTAGGACTGTGAATTAATAAAAAGGTTCCTCTCACTGAGCTAAAGAAAAGACAATGTAAAAGAGTTGGTAAAATTAATTTACTGAGAAATTTAGAATCATCATAGAATGACCAAAAGCTAATTTGTATGTAAGTTCATGGGAACTTCAACTGAACACATGATATAAATATGCTCAGAGTTTGGAGTGTGCAACAACTGACAGGAAATGCTCTACAAAGGTCTACTGGGAGAATTAACTCACTGGGTTGGTGTTATTGAAGGCTATGGAGCCTTACAAGCCAAGCCTGGTGTGAGGCCTTCAGGATCTATCATTTCTAATATAAGAGATATTGACATTCTGGAAAAATAAAACAGAGAGTTGGGTGATAAAAGCTTTCAAAGCAATCAAATGAGTAATCTATATGAATGTACACCCATGCCATATGACTTTTCAATATATAGGTACAGGTATGGGTATAGGCATATGTATAGGTATTTGTAATGACTACAGTCAGTCAGTGGCTACAATACAGAGAGATAATACATTCACTGAAACACATGCTTCAAAAAAAGTGACTCAGAAAGTTTCCCATCACAGAAGTATTGAAGAGAGGGTGTGTATCAGAATAAGTCACTCCTAAACTAAAGAAAAAGAAAAGAACAAAAGAGAAAAGAAAAACCACAGGCACTTCAAGAATTGTGGAAAGCAGAGGTCATCTCCAAGGTTAGCCATTTGATCTTATACACATGATAAAGAAGATCAAGCTCTGACAGGGAAGCTTTAGAAACAAGGTTTTATGGACCATCATAGTTAACAGAAAAGTCAGAAATGAGGAAATAATAGCCCTTAAAATTTCTGAGTGCCTCCGGAAAAAGGATTAACTTTTAAATTTCTGCAAAATGGAGAAAAAATATCATAAATACAGAGTTAAACAAGTTCACAAGTACTTGAAGTAATCAATGAAGCTGGAAATATTGTTCCAGAAATGAACAACATTGATATAAAATAACCCCCTGGTGCTCTTGCTCTCTTACCCTCTTACTCTCTTGCCTCTCTCTTGCCTCTCTCTTACCTCTCTCTTGCCTCTTGGCCTCTTGGTCCCCCCTCTTTCCCATTTACTCTTCCCCTCTTTGCTCATAGCCATAGCCAGCCTCTACTTCTCTCCTCTCTCCTCTCTGCCTTTCTCTACCACTTAACTCCCCCCCCCCCCATTCCCTGAATAAAGTCTATTCCATGCTTTTAAAAAAATCTGGCTTAGCATAGTAAAGCTGTATAAAATCAAAAGAGAAGGCAAAGATAATACTACAAAATGCTTGTTTCACACTAGTGAGAAAGACAAAAGGAACTTTCATATTATCTTTAAGTTATTAAGATAAGGTTTGAGAAAGAATTTCATTAAATGTAATAGTACTTAAATTAGAGATGATGTATATGAGTTAGACATAATATATTACAGGAATGAAAACCATATCTAAAACTGATAAAACAGAAAATATATATATATATATATA
>NC_034595.1:5925584-5944777 GCF_900095145.1 Mus pahari
CTTTCTTTCTTTCTTTCTTTCTTTCTTTCTTTCTTTCTTTCTTTCTTTCTTTCTTTCTTTCTTTCTTTCTTTCTTTCTTTCTTTCTTTGGCTTTTCGAGACAGGGTTTCTCTGTATAACCCTGGCTGTCCTGAAACTCACTTTGTAGACCAGATGGCCTTGAACTCAGAAATCCACCTGCCTCTGCCTCTGCTTCCCAAGTGCTGGGATTAAAGGCGTGCACCACCACCACCTGGCAGATAATGTGACTTTAAGTTAACCAAAAAGAACTAATTGCATAGAAATAAATTTCAAAAAAAGTTAAATTTATAACTACCAGTTTCCTTTTGCAGTTTAGATTAATTTGAAGCTTCAAATGCAAGCATATATTTTTTAATTAGACATTTTCTTTATTTACATTTCAAATGTTATACCCTTTCCTAGTTTCCCCTCTGAAAATCCCCTATCCCCTCCCACCCTGCTCTACAACCCACCCACACCCACTTTACTTCCTGGCCATGGCATTCCCCTATACTGGGTCATAGAACCTTCACAGGACCAAAGGCCTCTCTTTCCATTGATGACCAACTAGACCATCCTCTGCTGCATATGCAGCTAGAGTCACAAGTCCTACCATGTGTTTCTTTGATTGGTGGTTTATCTCCAGGGAGCTCTGGAGGTATTGGTTAGATCATACTGTTGTTTCTCCAATGAGGCTGCAAACCCCTTCAGTTCCTTGGGTACTTTCTCTAGCTCCTTCATTGGGGGCCATGTGCTCCATCCAATGGATGACTGTGAGAATCCACTTCTGCATTTGCCAGGCACTGGCAGAGCCTCAAGAGACAGCTATATCAGGCTCCTTTCAGCAAAATCTTGTTGGCATCTGCAATAGAGTCTGGGATTGGTGGTTGTTTAGGAAGACCAAAGAGTGGATACTTCGATTCTTCTTAGAAGGGGGAACAAAATACCCATGGAAGAAGTTACAGAGACAATGTTCAGAGCAGAGACTGAAGGAATGACCATCCAGAGACTGCCCCACCTGGGGATCCTCCACATGCATATGTTTAAAGCAATTGTGACCCTCAGTCTTTCATCATTATATCTTTTCCATAGGAAGAGTGGGGGTAAAATAGGTGCTGTGAAGAATGGTCTTAATATAGCATACAAGTGGGATGGGTGGAGAAGGTCACTGAGGATAATTAAAGAGAACCTGAATGATCCTATGCTGGATATGAAGAGGATTAGAGGCCAGAACTTTGTGGGATTGTTTTACAGATAATTATCCTCTAGGATTGTATGACAGAATAATAAGAATTAATAAAGAAAACAGTTTTAGCTGAATTTGATAAGGAATTGTATTTGAATCTTCATATTAGTAACAGAATGACATGGTGATAGTATTCATTCTCAGCTTGAGACAATCTAAAATCACCCAGGTAACAGATTTCTGGAAATGCCTGTTGGAGAGTATCCAGACTATTTAAGAAAGGGAAGATCCAAGCACTGTGTGTATAAGCATTCTGTGGCTGGATCATTGACTGTATACATGGAGAGAAGTCACTTAACTGTGACACAGATTCATTTGTCTCTCAATCTAACTAATTCCTGACTATGGAGGTAATATGGTCAGGCAATTTAAGCTCCCTCTGCCTTTACTTCAAAGAACATAACCTTGAATCATGAGATAGAGTGAGCCATATATCCCTTGCGTTACTCCTGTCACACTGTTTTTTATCAAAGCAAATGAAAAAGAAAAGAAAATGTTATAATTTACACATATATTTGGAAATTTATAGACTTATCTCTACTTGAATCTGAAAATGTACAATAGGCATATAATCACAAAACCAATCCTTTGCAACCAAAACACGTTCAGGAACATCAGTTGGATTTTCTGATGATCATCATGGTACTTACATATCCAACCTGAAAACAAATTGTGCTTTAAGCAATTCAAATTGCATGTATGACAGAACATTCATAACTTATCCAAAGAGAGACAATCACCATGATTGTCCTAAGTGGAACATAATGTGTCTTTTCCTTTCAGAGAAATGTGCATTGTACAATGGCTTGAATAGCTATTGCACTGATGTTCAGTCAAATTACTTCCTCATCTACCATTAAGTGCTATAGATACTGTGAAATGAAGCTTGAAATGCAGGGTCAGAGACCATGTTCTCTTTCTGCATCTCATTAATTCCTGTATGATTTCATTATAAATACTAGCTACAAGACAAAGCCAGAATACTTACTACATTAGAGAAAATGATGTTCACTAGGAAAAAAACTAGAAATAATAAATCAATATATTATTCATCATATTCCAGTATGCCAGTACATTGCAATAAATAAATGAGTAACCCATACCCAACTCCTACAGTAAATTGTCAGTCCTTTAAAGGATGCTGTGTGTAGACAATATTTTAAAATTGTATCTGTTGCTTTCATATCACATATCATAAATGAGCTTAGTGTTTTAAGTGTCTCCTAGTAACACTAGAAGGTATTCCAATAAAGTCTCACCAACATAGACACTCAGGCATGAGCTGGACAAGGCTGATACCAATGAACATGCCAAACTAAATGGAGGGCTGTCCAAGAGGCCCAAATTCCACAAAAAACCCACAGGTAATAGAGTAGAGCTGGGAGCAGGAGAAGTGGCTCTCTCCAGCAAAGAGCACATCTATTGTGCTAAGTGGAGAATCCTGAAATATACATACAAGTAACACTGTGTGATCTCATAAGGTTCTATTCAGTAACAACTGATGAGAAAGAGCCCTTGAACTTGAAAGAGATTGGAGAGGGAGGGGTATGTGAGAACGTCTGGAGGGTTAAAGGGGAAGAGAGAAATACTGTAATTAAAATAAATCTTAAAAATAAACAATAAAAATACCTGTGTCAAGGATACTTGCCAGAGAAGGTGAGATTGCAAGACATTGATATGAGTTATTGTAATATTGAGGACAATCACTATGTAGGAACAATTAACATATCATCTTTAATTCAAAAATGAAAGGAAAGTTGTGCCAGGTATAAAATAAAGCTGCATTGTGTATTCTTGAAATTGTAAGTATAGGGCTTGGAGAGACAGATCAGCTGTTGAAAACACTGTTTGCTCTTTCAGAGGTCATGAGCTCAACTCCCAGCATCCACATGGTGGCTCACAGCTATCTATAACTGTAGTGTCATGGGATCAGATGACCTCTTCTGATATGCAGATAGATATACATACAGACAAAACATTCATAGACATAAAATATGTTGTTTAAAAATTGTAAGCAGATTATATCACACCAGTGCAGCCAGGCTCAATTGATGATGATGATGGTGATAAACTGTTGTTTTAACTTAAACCAATATATTTATTTATACTAATGCTTATTTATACTATTGTCTGTTTCCATACCTCAATATGAGTAGGCACTTCGTATATATCTGATATTATGTCTACACACATCTATATTATCATACACGTCATGTCATAAATTCATCTGACATACAACATGGAGTTCATATATATGAATATGAGGGAAATAAATTGTGTTTAATGTTTCTGTTTCTTTAACAAAATATTCAAGTATGACTCCTTCAAAAACTTTCATCCAGTTCATAATTTGAAAACTACAAAATAATGAAAGAATATTTAGCCTTATATGTTCACTTTATGGTGAATTCTGTCAATGATACAGTTTGTTGGAACTCATTTTAAGAATTAGTGCAAGAAAGGAGAGTAAGCACATAAAAAAACAAACCAGAAAGTAGAGAAATTCAGAGGACATAATATTCTGTGAAGGTCCCAGGAGAACTGCATTTACCTATTCCAAGAGCATGAATGGTCTGACAGCATTCCATCAGACCTACTTCAAACTTCTGTGACAATTTCCAAGCGATGTCATGATAGTCACCTGATAAATTAGCATTGCAAATGGGAAGAGGGTTTTGTTTCTGAGTGAGACTTCATAGATCCAGGTTTTATAAAAATGAAGAGGCTTTCTGAGAGATAGATAATTTAAAAAAATGAGAAAGAGAGAGATAGAAGGGAAAGGAATGAGAAGATGCTAATATACAGAGACACAAACTTAGGTTGTCATTTAATATAATTATGCATTGAGCAAATAATTGCTGAACTAATATACTTTAGAAAATGTACTAGGAGCCAAGATAACTCCAAGTCAAGACATGAGGACTACACTCTAGGGCAGAGACCTTTGAGGAAACAAACTATTTAAAATACTACCACTCACCAAGCATTAAATAACTACATAAGATTATTCAGTAAGATATTGACTAGAAATCAAAATTTGGTACATCTAATTAATTAATTGAGCATATATAATTTTAGAATTTTAATGAATAAGAAAAACATGAATTATATGTATATTAAAATATGTAACTTTTTGCAAAATTATCAGAAAACATTTTTGTAAACTTCTGTTAATATACGTGATTTTCATTCTAAAGTAGATCATATAATAAAGAAATTAACAATTTACCATCGTATTCAAAAATGGCAAATTACCAATATTAGTTTCATATATAAATTCTCATGGCATCACTTATAAAGAAGCAAAATGAACTTTATATACTTTGCCATTAAGACTATGGTTGTCTTTATTTAAATTGTAAAATGATATAATATTGGGAGAATGTATCACAAATGAAATATGAATGAATACTTTATAAAATATTTGCTTCATGTTTAGTGCCAATAATAACATGTCACTAAGTTCATGTCAGATTACTTTGATTTTGTTCCGTTCTCCTCCTCATAAAAACAAGTAGCCAACAATGCCATCAAAACACAGTATGGCTATCTTGTAAAACTGTCTTCTGCTATGAGCTTCAGTGAGAAGGATTCGGGAATGGAAATGGAAGTAATTTAAGAAACTGGAATTTTATCAAGCACAAAAAGGTCATAAAACTAAAAGCAGTGATTTGAATCCCCTTGAAAACTTTGTAATCACTTTGGCAAGTACATAAGATCAGGTAGCATCTTGATCAGAGAAATCTTGAGAAATGGCCTGGCATTTTGAAAATGCAATGCATTAAAGTAAAGGATGGAACATTCCTTTTAAAACCAGTCAGTTAACCTTAAAATATAGATCCCAATATTCTGAAATACACCTGACCTTTTGCCATGCAAATGTGTAACTATATTGATCACTTTTGTTTCATTCATTTTCTAGTTTTCTATTCTTTCATTCATATCCTCCCACTAATAGTATGAATTTCACAGCTGTTATACACCTTTAAAAAGTGATGAAACTGATACATTTAAAAAAAAACCTAAATAAACCTTCCTAGCAAAAATGAAATGAAATGAAATGAAATGCCTGAAATGAAAATTCAGTACTCCCACTACAGTTTATACATAGAATATATAATCCAGACAGTTCTGTAGATTTTAACCTGTGTTACTAAGAGGCTGATATCTTTGTAGATCCTAAAACCAATTTGACATATATAAATAAAGACTGCACATTTTCAAAATGTTGTCAAAAGAAACAAGATAACTCATAGTACTCACCTATTAAGGAAATATTTTCCTTTGCATATGCTATTTTATTTTATTTTATTTTATTTTATTTTTGACAGTATATCTCGCTACATTGCCCTGGTTGTCATGGAACTCACCATGCAGTCAGTCCAAGCTGTCCTCTAACTCACAGAGATCCACTTGCCTCTGTTTCCTAAGTGCTGGGATTAAAGATGTGTACCATAATGCCTGATCACAACTGTACTTTTTTTAAAAAAAGAGTGAATATTATGGGTTTTTTTGAGACAAAGTAAAAACTCACAGGCTGTGATATTGCAATATATGTCCTACTTATTCAAGAGAGTAAAATTGCATCTTAAAACTCAGAACACTGCTAAAATCTATGGAAGAAAATGAAGATGGACAATTAAGCAAAGTGAAGGATTTCATAAGCTACACATGAAAAACAAAGTCTTTTTCATGTATCTGTAGATTTTCTTGAACTAACAAGGATACATTTCTTGTCTTCTGGTTTGTCCTTAGAGAGTATTGTCACTTAAGGCTGCATTTCTGCCAGGTGCTCTTATGCTCCATGGATACTATTAACCATTCATCACTGTCTTTGTTCTTCATGCTGTATTTATTCTCTCACAGAGGTCATTTGTCCTTCAGTTATCACAGTCAGCCTACCGGATTTACCCAGGATTTGTTTTAGCCAAAGGTTATCAGCAGATACCAGATAAGTTTGATGATAACTGCCTCTTACAGGTGACTTCTTTGTACTTAACATACGTTGATAAGGAAACACTTTTATTAGTGTCTAGCTCCACAAAGAGGACAGATACACACATTGTAGTGTCACCATAAACCAGCAAAGCCCAGTTGAAACTGTTCTTCAGCTGCAAACACCAATCACATGCACCTGAGATTTTATGTTTGTCATTAAAGGGTATGGCAATGGGTAACTGGTGATTTTCCACATTCTTCTTTTGAAGGATTTATTCACTTTTGTTAATGTATATGAGTGTATGTATGTGCACCATTCTTGTGATCAAGAAGGCCAGAGGGTTGTCATACCCCTGGTATTTGTGTGATAGATGGTTCTGAGCTACCATGTAGGTGATTGAGTGACAAAACACAGTCCTGTAACATTAAATGCGCTAAACAGCTGAGTCATCTTTCCTGTCTAAAGTTCTGAATTTTATAACAAAAGAATTATGTATTTGCTCATGTATATTTGTGGACATGAACACAAGTACCTACAGAAAGCAGACAATGGTGTTTGATCACCTAGAAGTGGAGGTACAGGAAGTTGTGAGTCTCCTGATCTGGGTTCTGGTAAATTGACCTGAGTCCTCTTCAAGATTAATATGGCTCTTAATGGCTGTGCCATCACTCAATCCCCTAAATTTTGTCTAATATATACTAAAGTAAATGTTTTTAATATATAACTACAGTTTTTGAGGCCAAATTAAATTATGCAATATTAATTAACAATATGGTATGTTGGATAATTTTACATACTATGAAATAAATACAGATTTTATAATACATGCATTGTGCTTGGATTTTCTTAAAATTGATCACTTCTGAGAGTATAAGGTTTGGGGGAAAATGCTCCATTTCAATCAATCAAAAGATTTCTTCTTTGTCGTTGTAACTTGAAATCAATATTCCCAAGTAACAAAGAAAGCAAAGGGTTGACTTTGAGGCAACATTTGACTCCTTTTGTCTACCTACAGACCACTTACAGCATTGTATGTCAGTAAACAGTCAAATTATGGGCATACATGTAATCAGTTGAATGCATAGACAAAACATAGGGAATTCTGGCAATGAAACAATTCTGAGATACTGGGATTACTGCATTTTTTTTCTCCTCTTTTGTTGTTATTTTATTACTGTTATTTATTTTGTTACGTCCATATATATAAAACATAACAGAAAAAAATCAACAAATTTATAAAATAAATTGAAAATGTTTGGATGAAAAAGAACACAGATTTGCCTTCATGTCTGTAAATCTCTCAATATGCTGTTGGTCTTGCATCTTAAGTATCAAGGAAAGATATCTAGCTTGAAACAAAAGTTGGCATGCTGCAAGGTTAAGCTGCAGTTAGTTTGGTGATGGGCCAGAAAACAATAGATTCTTTAAACCTTATCCTAAAATATTGGCTATAATAAATGCTGATATGTCAAAACACAAGCTGCTTGTGGACGTTGTACATCGTGGTGCGGAGCCTAGTGCGCACCACGATGTACAACGTCCACAAGCAGTGACCAGTTCATTTAAAGACCAATATGTGTGTGTGTGTGGGGGGGGCAGGGCACCAGGAAGAAAGCTAAAAAAGGACATTGTATGGGTCTGATTAGAAGTTGAGTCTAAGGTAACCACACCAAAGGGGCCCGACTTGTGACTCTGGCAGCAATCTGGTGGCAAAATAGTTCAGGACATTTTCAATCCAGAGAAGTGTATAAAAATATTAAAGTTAATTCAACAAATTAACACCAAACTTCTAACAGAAGGACTCTCCTCAGCTCTGCAATCAGAGGTACTCACTTTTCATCAATTATGTGCAGTGTTTGTTAGGAAAAAAAAGTAACAAATGTAAAGATTTGCTTTATTTCTATTGGGGGAAGGAATAGGGTAGATAACTGTTATCCAATCTGCTGTCCACTGTGTACGCACACACCCACACACACACATAAATACACACCAAAAGTTCCCCCAAAAAAACAAAAACCACCCTCAAACTGTACCAATACTTCATATTTTAACCAAAAGAACAGATCCTGGGAAGATAGATCCTGGGAAGAAGTGCAAAATGCAAAATCAAATGACCAAGAACTGCTGAGCAGACAGCATCATTAATATACAAAATATTTATATTACTGAACTAATAACAGGTGTGTTCTCCATGTCTGTAAAACTTTGGAACAACAGAGCTGATTGTTAAATCTAGTCCATGCCAGCATCCAAAACCCAGAGGATTTTAGTTAGCTTCATTTTTCGACGCTTCATNAAAATTTTCTACAAGATCTGGAACATCATCATCCTCTTCATCGATGTCTTCCGGTTTGGGTGCTTTACTATCCAATACTTGTCGTGGGAACTGTTCAGCTAACTTTCTAAGGCTCGTTAAGCTGTCGGCACCAAGCTGACTTAATATTCCAGGAAGCATTTCTGTAATTGGTTTGGCTTTGGCATGACCAGTAATTGCAAAGGTGTTAGCGGAGAGGGAAGCTTGGACTTTGGGATTGTTGAAATGAATAACTGTGCCATCGTCTTTAATCATGTTCACTGCTTGTGGACGTTGTACATCGTGGTGCGCACTAGGCTCCGCACCACGATGTACAACGTCCACTAATAACAGGTGTGTTCTCCATGTCTGTAAAACTTTGGAACAACAGAGCTGATTGTTAAATCTAGTCCATGCCAGCATCCAAAACCCAGAGGATTTTAGTTAGCTTCATTTTTCGACGCTTCATTAAAATTTTCTACAAGATCTGGAACATCATCATCCTCTTCATCGATGTCTTCCGGTTTGGGTGCTTTACTATCCAATACTTGTCGTGGGAACTGTTCAGCTAACGTTCTAAGGCTCGTTAAGCTGTCGGCACCAAGCTGACTTAATATTCCAGGAAGCATTTCTGTAATTGGTTTGGCTTCGGCATGACCAGTAATTGCAAAGGTGTTAGCAGAGAGGGAAGCTTGGACTTTGGGATTGTTGAAATGAATAACTGTGCCATCGTCTTTAATCATGTTCACCTCCTCAATACCAGCTATATTGTTCACAGCCAGTTTCTTTAGTGAACTCTGAAGCTTTTTGTCATCAGCAGTAGCTGTCCTATGTACCACCTTCTTCTTCCTGCGAGCTGTACCCTTGCCCCCTATCCGGACCTGAGCTTGAAGTTTGGCTAACTTTTCTTGATTCATGCTGTTGGTAAATCTGCAGCGGGGAGGGTCCTCCAACACCAGCACGCGGCAAGAGCAAGATGGCTGCCTCAGCTGAGACAGAGAGAAAGCGGATTACTGCATTATTATACAATAGCAAGCTTATAGATGATGTTAATCCTGTATACTCAGACTTGTTGATGGAGTGTATTTACTGTATGGTAACTGAGTGATAATGTATTCAGGTTCATTGACTATAACAACTGTCACTCTAATGTGTGAATCTGCTCAAGCATTAAACTAGGGAATAACTGGATCTCCTCAACTTAGAACTATTCCATGAAAGATATGCAGTCTTGAAATATACTGAATATTAAGTACACATCTGCACTGATGTACAAACAAAACCCATAATTCAAATTCCTGTGCACATACTACTTAGTGAAGATGAACTTCTGAGTATGAATAACATATGAATTGTTAATTAACCTAATTTAGACATATTACTGCTTACCCATAAAGGTGATGTTGATTTTGATCCAATGTAATAAAAGATTCAAACTGCCTTTAAGTAGGTATTCCGGTCTATATAAATACATTTTAATGAATTATGTAATGGGCTCTCAGGCCTGACTGATGTGCATTCTAGAGGAAAGTGACATCTTGGTCAACATCTCAAAGATGAATCCTCCAAAGAATAAAAGATATTGCACTAAAATTATACCAAAAAAAAAAAAAGAGTTATATGGACAATTTTATTTTAACAAAAATGACACTGTGGAAGCAAATTGAGAGTTTTGTGAGCAAGAGTTGGGAAAATGGTAGAAATGTTGAAGCTGCCAGGAAAACAAGATAAGAAGCATTTTCATTAATAAAAGAAACATGATTTGCATTCATATGGCAGCAGGGGGTTGGCATGGATACTTGATCCTATCGACAATTTTTTTTCATGTCAACCAGTTAAGTGTTGGTGACAAATGTTATAGAAAAAGAGGTAATCAGGAAAATGAAACCATGACCAGAGTCATACATAGCTAAAGTCATTCTGCAGGAAAAGACAGATGAAGATGATCAGAATGCAGTCCTCGACGACATCACTTTCAGCACTTGCTCTGGAAAACAGAATCAACACTGAGAAGAGAAACTTATCTTCACATTCTCCATATAGAAATACAAAACTTGGTAGTCATTCATGTATATTCACCCCACCATACTGCTTTGTATCTCTAATCTATAATTGATATTTAATTATGCATAGTGTATCAAATAATGTACATTTGATGTGATTAGGTAGTCAACTGGTGGTTTGCAAGGGAACTCATGATAGCTGTCTTTTAAATTAATATTTAAAGGGGGAATTAGGTTATTTTTCTCAAAGAGCTTTCGTAGATACTGGGTTTACAAAATATAACAAGACTTTTTTTTTTTTTTTTGGTTTTTGGTTTTTGGTTTTGGTTTTTCGAGTCAGGGTTTCTCTGTATAGTGCTGGTTGTCCTGGAACTCACTCTGTAGACCAGGCTGGCCTCAAACTCAGAAATTCACTTGTCTCTGCCTCCCAAGTGCTAGGATTAAAGGTGTGCACCACCACTGCCTGGCAACGAGGCTTTCTTATGACAGTGAAAAGAAAAAGAGAAAAAAGTAAGGGACTGGGAGAGTGGGAAGAAGAGCATAAGAGAATCCTATTATAGAGAGTCACAAACATGGCTTATTTCTTAATACAGTTATAAATCCAACAAACAAGTACTAAGTTAATATATTTTCGGATATGTATTAAGAACTAAACCAGGAAAAGGGATAACATTTGAAATGTAAATAAAGAAAATATATAATTAAAAAAAGAAGAAAAAGAAAATCGAAATGAGAAAAAAAGAACTAAAACAATAACTAGAAAAACAAAAACACAAAGAAAAGTGCTGTTTTCTCAGAACTTTTCACTACAAAAAATATATATATAAACAACAAGGGAGAAAGATTATCACTCTAAAACGGTGGTGTATCTTAGAGAGGCAAAAAGATCTAAGGGAGAAGATAGAGCTATTGGAACATACAATCTAAACAGGGTGGTCAGTGAGAAATAATTTACCCTTGCATTAAGTCCATCAAGAGAGAAAAGTCCTTTTATAAAAGAGAAATAGAACTTAAGATAACCAACCACTGGAGAAAAAAAATTCCTAAAAAGCAAATACACTCAACATTTTCTTTTGCTTTGTAAACATTTTTGACAGATTTGCACATGCATTGTGATGACATCAACCCTATTACTCTCTATGGTTAAGCACTTTCCCTTTTCTCTAAACCTCCTCATCATCTGAAACAGTCCCTCTATTGCTATGCCATAAAGAAGATGTGACTATTCCCAAAACAACCACAGCATCACCTTGGTAAATATATGGGACGTTTTGAGCAAATCTTTATGCATGCTGGAAGGTTCAAAGGACCAATAGTGCACAATTATTCACTACTGTTGTATGTGCACATCTGAAATGGCTCTGCTATATGTGGATAGCATTGTTTTGTTGACTTTTTTCATACCCTCCCGCTCTTATAATCTTCCTGTTCCTCTCTGTCTACAATGTTCCCCAGGGGGTTAATGTATCCCCTTTTAGGAAGGAGCACACAATAACCACTTAATCTCATCACTTTGACCAGAGGTGAGTCTGTATTAGCCATAATTATGCTCTCACCAGAAGGGAGCATCTCTTCACTTGGCTTAAATAGTGCTAGTTCATGAAGGGATACATAAATATTTAGAAGTTTGAAGTATGTACTTAGAGAAACAATGTTCGGTTGTGTGTTATCCATTTGAATCTGTGGCTTTCTCACCCATAGGTTTTGATCAGGTTGATACTACAAGCTGCACACTCTGTCCTGTGGAGTAACACTCCAATATTATCACAGAGCACTTAATTAATCCCAATATAGTCAGGGCACTATTCCACTAATGGGCATATCTTGACTGACATGTAAATATCAGTATTACAAGATACATTAATTTAGTAACAGGGGCTGGAATAAAATGAGAACAAAATAAAGACATAACAGTAAAGAGAGTAAAGGAATAGGCATAGTAATCTGGCATCCGTAAAGAGTTGTTGAGACATTAAAACTTCTTTCTAAAAATAAATATGTGACAGGCTCTGTACCACTACAAAACAAACAAGAAGATTTGAATATTGTGAATTATGTTGTCAAGATATATATTGCTTATGGTCACAAAAATCCTTATTGCATGGGTTGTCAAAGCACAATGTAATAATGGAACAAAATTAGTATGCAGTTCAAAATTGGCTTTATTTGTAATTTGGAGGTCATATGTCAGCTTATTATATAAAAAAAAAGAAGAAAAGTTTAAGTAAGGTAAGCAGGAAGCTTGGCTTTATGGACAGAAAAGTGCAGAGAAAGCAAAAACAAAAACAAAAAAAAAGCATTAGAAAATAATTTCTTTTGAAAGTAAGAAAAAGGAGGAAATGGTAAAATAATTGATCAACTAAAAATTAGTTACAGCTTTATTTTATATGTTAGGATCGAAGCATAGACACCTCATTACCATATCTATCAGAACTGCACTGTTCAAGAAATTTGGCTGTTTGGAAATAGTATGACTTGTAGCCAATCAAAAAACAACTTTGTTTTGGTTTAGTGACATGGAAGTATTACATGGGGACTATTGCAAAAATATTATTTAATTTTTTTCCTCTTTTCTGTTTGAAGCCCTATGTAGAAGCTCTGTATTTAACAATAGATTTCTTTAAAATGTATTGATTTAAGATAACAAACAAAGGGAATAAAAATGTAAATTTCATGGTACTATGAAAACATGCAATGAAAACTGGAAAGAATATGACAGCATGGGATTAAGAAGGCAACATAGCTTAAGTAGAAACACAGATTTCAAACAATTCTAAAGGTTTTTAAGTCAACCTCTGTGTATCTCTGTCTGTGTTGGTGTCTCTCTATCTCTGTCCCTGTCCCTGTCCCTGTCCCTACTGTCCCTCCTCTCTCTCTCTCTCTCTCTCTCTCTCTCTCTCTCTCTCTCTCTCTGTCTGTCTTTCTCTCTCTGTCTGTCTTTCTCTCTCTCCTCTTTCCTCCATCTCCCATTTTCCATTTTACTAAGGGGTATAATGGTGATTAGAATATTTGCAAATCATCAGAATTATTTAAAGGGGGTGCAATGCAACTGTACATTATGGTGATGTGATAATTCAGTTATTTTAGAAATGAAATAAAAGTCAAGTCACTTCAGGAGTTGTCATCACAAAGATATCTGGCAACCATATTGTGTTATCATGCTTATAGAATTCCTGTAATTTATAGAAGAGATAATCTCACAGAAGCCTTACTGGTCCTATACTTCTGGTATCTTTTCTGGCCCTTCATCCAAGATATTAGGTGCAAGAATTGTGTTGGAGATACCCAAACTAAGACTGGGAACCCCACACTCAGGTGTTCTCTGCATTTTGACCAGTTGTTTGCAATAATGGTCTCTTTGTGTTGGATAGGGAATCTTTGACGAGGGTGGAAAACTACATTTATCGAGCTGAGTTGGAGCACAGGGTATGATAGCTGGCTGAAATAAAATCACAGGAAATATTTAGAAATCAAAGCAAAGACTTTTTTAAATTAAAATTGTAAACTTGGTAGCTCTGAAAAAAATGTTTCTAATTGATATAGTAACCAAAACTTAGGGTAAAAACTTAAATCAAAGACACATTTATTGAAAAAAAAAAACATTATAAAACTACTTTCAGTTTCATAGCAGACTACCATCCTAGGGTTTAGGGGCTAGCTATTTATAAATGACTACAGGAACCAGCACATATTTTTTGTAAGATACATTCCTCTCCAAATCTGAGTGGATATAATCAAAGCCATACTAGTAAGAACACTTACAGTTTAATTTTGAACATTAACCATTAACTGATTCCACTAAAAAGAGTATGAGAAAATCAGGTGAGAGTTTAGAGTGTTTCCCCTGATGGTTTTGTAGGTTTTCATTGCAATCTTCATGGTAGGGACACAAGAAAGCCTCCTTATGACTAGACAGGAAAAGGAAGAAGATGGTCATGTCTCAAAAAGTTAAATTCTCTTTAAAAGGCTGTACTGAGAAAGTGCTTTAGGAGAGTCAATGCTCTTCCCCTTCTCTCCTTGTCCTTCCTGATTTTACTAAAAGAAAGAAGTGGGTCTTTCTCTTCTGGGCTGGTGCCCTGAGCAGAAGATGCAAACTCTGCAGCCAGTTCCACAACACCCAGACAAAGCTCCACTCCGAGGCACTCTAACATGCCCAAGATCACAGAATCACAGGAGCTTGGTCATGCCAGGATCTCAGGGTCCCAGAGGCAGCTTGATGTCCAGGAGCTCTGACACTCCCAGAATCCCGGGATCCCAGGATCCCAGGATCCCAGGATCTCAGGATCACAGGATCACAGAATCACAGGATCACAGAAACAGATGGACTCTTGGGAGTTTTGACACAACCAGGATCACAGGAAGGACAGGCTCCAGTCAGATATATTGAGGGCAGGTAGCATTAGAGATAACCAGATGGTGGGAGGGAAGTGTAAGAACTTAAGCAACAGAAACCAAGGTTACTTGGCATCATCAGAACCCAATTCTCCTATCATAGCTAGTCCTGGATACACCATCACACCGGATAAGCAAGATTCATATCTAAAATCATTTCTCATGATGATGATAGAGGACTTTAGGAAGGACATAAATTACTTTCTTAAATACTGAAGAACACAGGTAAACAGATAGAAGCCCTGAAAGAGGAAACACAAAAATCCCTTAAAGAATTACAGGAAAACACAAACACGCAAAGGAAATGAACAAAACCATCCAGGAACTAAAAGTGGAAATAGTAACAATAAATAAATGACAAAGGGAGACAACCCTTAAGTTAGAAAGAGATCAGGAGTCACAGATGCAAGAATCACCAACAGAATACAAGAGATAGAAGAAAGAATCTCAGGTGCAGAAGATACCAAAGAAAACATCGACACAACAGCCAAAGAAAATGCAAAATGGAAAAAGCTCCTAACCCAAAACATCCAGGGAATCCAGGATACAATGAGAAGACCAAACCTAAGGATAATAGGTATAGAAGAGAATGAAAATTCCCAACTTAAAGGGCCAGTAGATATCTTCAACAAAATTATAGAAGAAATCTTCCCCAAAGAAAGAGATGTCCATAAACCTACAAAAAACCTACAAAACACCAAATAGACTAGACCAGAAAAGAAATTCCTCCTATCATAAAAATCAAAACACCAAATGTGGTAAACCAAGAAAAACTATTAAAAGCAGTAAGGGGCAAAGGTCAAGTTAAATATAAAGGCAGACCTACCAGAATTACACAGACGTCTCACCAGAGACTGTGAAAGTTAGAAGATCTTGGCCAGATGTCATACAGACCCAAAGAGAACATAAATGCCAGTCCAGGCTACTAGCAACACCCTCATAAAAGCAGGGGAAGAGGGGCTGGAATAGGGGGTTTCCTTGAGAGGGGGCTGGGAAAGGGGATAACATTTGAAATGTAAATAAAGAAAATATCCAATTTTTAAAAATAAGAAAAACAAAAGGAAAGAAGTGGGGAGTAGAATAAGGTTTGTAATGGTCACAAGCCCATGACAAAAGGCTATGGGATTTCTTCAGAATATTATCAAAGGTGTGCTGCATCACCCTCCATCCCCATAGTTTCAGGGGTGGGGCATTATAAGACTCTCTAATAGATATTTTTGTATTATCAACAGAGGGAAAAGAAATGTGAGATACTAAAGAAATATGAAATCTCTAAAATAATTGTATCAGTCCAAACCCAGCTCTTCCCTAGCTTGATTAACCAAAAATTCATTTAAAAAACCCAAACCTGATAGTCACGACCAGATGACACAATAAATCCAACCTTGAAAATGTTCTAAAAGCATGGCACAATACAAGGGAAAGGAAGTCTAAATCATCAGACCAATCATTATAAATCAACTAATATTAACAGAGAAGAATCTTGAACACTATAATTACTATCTTAAAAATCTAAGTGGGAAAAAAGTGTGCATTCTAAGTAGAGAGGGGTTATTTTAAAAGAATCAAAACCAGGCACTAGTAATCAAACGACTATCAGACTGTTTCTGAGGGCAGATGGCAGTAGGTGTGCCTATGGATCCATGACAATAGGTAAATAGAGACTTCACTAGTCAAATATCAGGAGAGAAAAATGAAGTGAAAATTTTAGAATATGCAATAACTGAATTTCAAAATGTGAAATATGAACATAAATTGAAAGACTGGAAAAGAGTACAGAACAGAAATATTTGAGACTGTCACAGACATCAGAACAAAGAACTAGGACATTTAGAGACGATGAAGATATGTGTTAAATCTTCACATCTTAGACAAAGATTCCAACTGTACAGAAATAAATGGAATGAGAAAACCTTGAAGGGCAAAATAATCAAAATAAAGGGGTTGATCAGCACCTTGCCTATAGAGAACAAAAACAAAACTGAAATGAACTTTTGATTAATGAAAATGAGAACCAAAAGATAATGCAATGCAGTATTTAAAGTAACAACAACAATAACAACAATAATTACATTCTATGGCCAAAGAAATTATCATTTATATTGAAGTGATACATGTTGTTATGATGAACTACTTGAGAAAATCAACTTAAAAAGATGAAAAACTTAACTAACTTAGAGGTTATAGTTCAAGTCTGAGCATTCCCAATGATCTAAGTGTTTGCTCTGTTTGGAGGATTGCAATGATGGTGAATACATGTTGGTGCAAATCACTCACATCATAAACTATGAAGCAGAGGACGACTACGATTTCATGTCACTCAGGAGCACAGCCTCCATGCCGTTCCCATAAAGGACTATCGTTCCTTATAACAGTGCTGTTCAGATAAATAAGACTCGAGGGGTTGAGTAAGTGTTGTCTCTTTGGAGACCACTTATTCAAATCATAGCATTCTTCTCCTTCCCCCAAAAGTTTATATCTATCTTAAGAAGATAAGTGATTTTTTTTTTTGGAATTCACCACTGTCCAAAAGTCTAAATCCAAACACTGCAGTGATTTCCTATAAAAAAAAAAATCAAAATTAAGTTACAGAATTCTAATGTACATTGATGAGGAAGACCCAGATTAAATATTCACATGAAGGTAAAGAAAAAAATAATATCAATAGAAGAACATTATTGCAAAATAAACTTTCCAACTACTAGTAATTTGAAGGTGATAAACTATTAAGAGAAGATTAAGGTTGATTGGAATTATTTGAAAGGAAGGCAGCCTCAGCATTAATACTTCACATGCTCAAGAGAAAACAGCCCTTTATTTTGAATTTTAAAAAAAATGGCAAAGCAACAATAGAGTAGGTGAAGCCACCTATAGTATTTCAAAGTTATCTACAGTCACAGGGAATTCCTAACAGTTTCATGTATGTGTGCATTTGTGTAGCATAAAGATGGTTTTCCATGAGTAGTGTGGCCTTTGATTACTAGTTTGTGAATAATCTTTTTTTTTTTAATAATTAGAGGCACAGAGAAAAAATGTAGCAGTCTGTAAGTCATGGCTAATGTGTGACCCATATTTTTAAATCCATGTTTCAGTATCTAATAATAATAGGTGTTAAAAAATTATAACAAGAAAATAGTTGGATAAAAACAGTAGTTTTAGAGTCTTTTTTGTTTGTAAAAACTGTTAAAGTACAATTCATTTTAATCTTGTTTATTGAAAAATGTTTGAAATAATGAACTGATAAACTTTAGAATTAGAGAACATTATTAATATTATTAATACAATATTATTTTTATAAAATGAGTAAATTTTATTTACAAACCCTTACAATAACAATAGATCACAGAATTAATATAGAGGTTATATAATTGATAGATTGATTATAACACCAATAAGAACAATTACTAAAAATATAAAATTAAGCACAGTAATTAGATTGAATTGAAACCAAGTTATGATTTATTGCAGATAATCAAACTCAATCTCAAAGCATTCATTAGCAGAATAGTCAAGGGACCATTAGTTAAATTTATCTCTTCCAGTCTCAGTCCTAACCTCCCTCCTTTGTCCAGTGTTTGCTGCTAAATGAACATTGTTTCTCTAATTCTACCTGAAACCAGCATCCACACATTTTTCTGACTTTGAAAAGAAATCTTTGTTTGAAAAATGAAAATATGAAGAGGATACTGAAGTCCATGATTCATGAGGTGAAATCTAATGCATATGGCTTATATCTGTGGGTTACTGAAAACCATTCATTTCTTCAATAATCCGATACTCTCTGATCCTCATATTCCCTTTTCATATTGAAATTTAATTCTTAATACATAAAGAAAATACCTGATTTAGTTCTCCTTATATGCCCATCAATGATAATGTCCATATTAAAATATATAAATAATATGCATATGTGACTATATTTTTCACTGAGGTTTGGAATCTTTCCTGGATATATAGGCATCGTTAAAATTTGTATATGTGTTTATTGAACATTTTTATATTTTCTTGTATATTCTGTTCATCTTTTAGCCAGTTATAAAGTCGTGTGGCTATCTTATTGTTTTGTCTTTGTGTTGATATATTCTGATTAAGGGTTAGAATATAGGGTGTCAAAAGAAGTCACTAGATATGCACTGATAAGCGGATAAGCACTCACTGATAAGCGGATATTAGCCCAGAAACTTAGAATACCCAAGATACATTTTGCAAAACACAAGAAAACCAAGAAGGATGACCACTGAGTGGATACTTCATTCTTCCTTAGAATAAGGAACAAAATACTCATGAAAGGATATAGGTACAGAGACAAAATTTAGAGCTA
>NC_034595.1:5949365-5953312 GCF_900095145.1 Mus pahari
AATCTTGTAGGGAACCTGTCTTACAGATTGGTCTGATCAGGTCTTGGCACAAGGTATTCGCATTTTCCCAAGCTAATTGTAAGAACTGATCTGAGACCTTTATGCCTTTGACAGACAACATGTGCTTAAAGACTGACAGAAACAATGTTTTCCCTTTTGATTCTGCTTGCCCCATGTTAAAATTGATTTTCATCTTAACTGCTCTGACTATCGGCCCGTGGGCAGCACGGTTTGACGAATCCTATCCTNGCTTGAGAAAAATAAAGCAGAAAAAGGAAATAGAAAGAGAAAGAAATTAAGACTTTCCTGCCCTAGTGTCCCTGTTCGGGCGCCAGCTGCCGCAGACGGACTTTTCTGGGGTCTCTGATCTGCGGGGAATGGGTTGCAGATGAGCAAGGATTCGGCAAATGTGGGGTGACAAACAGACACAAACACAAGAGAGTGTGGTATCTAAATGTGAATTCTCAAATTGAGCATCAGACCATTTATACAGGAGAAAATAGGGAAATAAGTACACAAAACAGAGGAATGCAAACCTGGAAGGGCTGGCAGGAACCNACTGGGATAAATTCAATGTTAACAACTGGGATCTCCACCTATAGTAGCTGGGAGCAAGGGCTTCATGCCCTTGCCATAGTTCCTATAGTCCTTAGGCCATTATAATGCTTGTGTATGGGTGTAACTCAGCTACCTATGGTTTTAAGTATCTACCCTGGTTCCTCTTTAGATCACAAACTTCCTTCTTCCTAGAGAGTGATAAATTCCTATGTAGGGCAGTGACTAGCTGCCTAGACTCAAGGGTCAGCTCAAGGACTGACTACCCAGGATCTGATATGGCTATGTATTAAGGGAAAGCACATGGATCTGTTTTCCAACTAAAGCAAGGACATTGGAGCATTTGTTATACAAAATGCCACCATTCCAGGAGANTGAGTTTCCTTGAACTTTTTGCCTCGGGACAGCGCCCAGGTTTTTGGGGCCTGTTGGCACTTGTCACTACTGGAAAGAATGTAGCAGTTCTGGGAAAGCACATGGAGGATGCCACCATTCCAGGAGACTGAGTTTCCTTGAACTTTTTGCCTCGGGACAGCGCCCAGGTTTTGGGAGCCTGTTGGCGCTTGTTACTACTGGAAAGAATGTAGCAGGGTTACTTATAGAATAATGGGAGATGACTCAGCAGTAGTGAGTACATACTGTTCTTGCAGAGGACCAGAGTTCAGTTTCCAGCGCCCATGTTGCAAATACCTATAATGTTAGCTCCTGAGAAGTCTGAGGTCTCTGCCTTCCACAGGCATCAGTGACCACATGTACACACCTCTACACACATGCAGTTAAAATAAAACAAGTCTTTAAGACAAAACAGTTCAAACTTGTCTCCAACTCTGGTTCTCTGTTTTGTCTTTCTGTGCTCTCACTTCTATCAATATGTCCAAGAATTAGTTTTCTTTTACTGTTTGATTTTTTGAATATGTTTTATGTGCATCTTATATCTTGTTATGTAATGGACTATCCCTTTTTTGGTGCAGAAGAAAACTAATATGAATTTTCCTGCTCATATATTGCACACATAATCCAGCATATGAGATCACCCTTTTCCCTGTTTACCTATTTTTAGCTCAACAGGATGGTGATTTCTACAAGAATCAGTTAAAGATGCAGTCTTCCTCAGAACAGCCCTTGTTTCAGTCAGCAGCCAAGTGATTTATCCACTTTCATAGCCCCTGTGTTTTCCAGTGGCAAACTGAAGGATGTCTAAGACAAGATTCCAGTGATGGTAAAGGCTGGTGTTGATTTAAGCAAATCTCATTTTGTGTTTGAAAAGTGTTAACAGGAGAAATACAGCTTCCAAGAGCTGAGACATCTACAACTTCCCTTAATCTTTCACAATTACAACCAAAAGCCTGAGGAGTAGGTGCTCAAGTTATTATGCTTTCAATGACCAGATTTATTAGTAGGTAAACTACATAAAATAATCATGTTAATAATCTCCCACAAAAGAGAGAATTAATACAAAATCCCCAGTGAACTTTCCTTAATTTCAGTTACATTCTTTTGGATTTCCTTGCTCCAAAAGGCAGAATACAATAGAATAATTGAAACTAAATTATTCATGCTTTTCCCACCACAGCTAATTTATCAATGAAATAACTGGAATATATAAACTATGCTCATAACTTCTTTGTTAATAGTGATGGGAAGGCAGAACTATTAATAAGTTTTAGAAATGTTATTTTCTTGGTGTTCTAGAAACTTCCAAGGACAATCATTTAGCTAATTTATAGTTAGAGTTTAGCATTTGCTAGGTCGCACAAGGCAGAAAGATGAGACAGTAACTCTCATCCTCAGGGAAATATATATATATATATATATATATATATATATATATATATACCCACACATACATATACATGTATTTGTATATGAAATTTGTATACATGTGAAATACATATTTGTATTTCATTATACAAATTATACATATGAAATTTTACAAATTCTAATATGGAGGACAGTACTTGGAAATAGTGACATTCACACTAGCAGAAATACAACGGTTTGTATAATTGTCAGGGCAATACTGAGAGACAATCCATTCCCAGTGTTTACTAATTTCATTTCCCACAATTAATGAATGGAGAAGTTATCACAATTTGCTTCAGAAATTCAGGGAGATCCTTCCAGAGTAGTGAAGATGCAGCTCATTAGTGAGGCTCAAGTTGGTGTTAGAAAGTTGACTCAGCCAGAAGATGTTCTAGAGCTCATGCATAGCATGAACAAGGATAGTCATTCAATCATTCTGGTATACCACAAAATACACAGTTACAGACAAAGAGTACATTTGGAGGAATATTTTATGGCTGATCTGAATTTTGTGTGAATCAAATGAAATTCCAGTAGCACAGCATGAAAAGAGGAAGACAGAGTCCTGCATTCCACCATGCCCATAAGTATGAGCGGGGAAAGACGTCCACAGACCTGCCTTCTGCCCTGTGGATGTCCTGGACTGGGCAGAGCTAGCTGCACACCTCACCAGCAGCAGCACTCTGGAGAGCAGGCCCCTCTACCATTCCAGCTAGCACAGTGGAGCTGGCCCTGCTGGCAGAAAAGTGAGAGAGCTGGCCTCAAGGGAATGAGTGTGGAAGAACTAGTCCTGACCTCCCCCAGCTGCAGCAGTTGGTAGAGTGGCCGTGAATCTCACCTGGACATCATAAAAGAGATGACCTTGGAGTATGGGGCACAGATGAGTTAGCCCCCAAAGCAAGGCATAGCTGTTCCGCGCACTCCTCTGCCAGGAGTTGGAATGGATGCAGGGGTGATGTCCCCACCACTCCACCCCACCCCTTACCACCTACAATACTCAGGAGACCTGCATCAGGACATTAAAATGGGAGTGCCCCTTACTGGAAGTAGCACCCAGGGACAGGCCTTTCACCTTGCCTGGAAACACTCCAGAGCTGGTCCTGATTGAACTGGCATTGGTGAGCCAGCTCAGAGAGTGTGAGAGCAAAAGAGCTAGACCATCCCTCCAATGGAATTGCCACCTTGCTACCTAAGCTCACCTACCACAGATCCACAGATCCAGGGCTCTGAGTTGGTCTACTCCAAAATCTATAACATCATGTGAATAGTTGGAATATATGAAAGGGCCAGTCTTACTAATGCATAGCTGCATCGTCTCCATGACACAGGGCAGAAACAGGATAACTGAAAGGAATCCCAGTGAAGAACCAGTATTGATGCTGTCAGAAAAGTCAGAGACCTCATGTAAGATCAATGTCTCATTGCAATGAGTTTTATTTGAAAGTGAAGATGTGTAGATAGAGGGGTATACTGTGAGACACACTGTGACATACTACAGCTTCCATAATGTTTTACATTTTGGATTTTTGTGCACATGCGTGTGTGTATGTGTGTGTGTGTGTGTGTGCGTGTGTGTGTGTGTGTGTGTG